>NC_142601.1:29110164-29180548 GCF_041222555.1 Hakea prostrata | reverse complement strand
GTAGGAATGAGTGGTTGGCAATGATTGATGAAGAAGATGCTTCACCACTACCAAGGAGGAGTTCTTGGGAGGCTCTCTCACGTTCCCGGATGTTAAAAACGCAAGAATAGGGCTCCAGTCTCGAGGAATAAATAAATAGAAAAGAATATTCCAAGAATCTTTAAATCTGGGCTCAGCAGACTTGTTGGTCGATACCTTTGGTTGATAGTATCGACCAATAGTATCGACCAAAACAATCTCTCGCAGAAATTTTCCTGAAAAGGTCCACCAACTTTTAGGGGGGCGTTGGGGGCGAAACAAAAGCCATATTTTGTTTTTTTTTCTTCCTTTTCTGTGTGGGGGGGGTGTTTTTTGGGGGTGGGTGGGGGGATTATGCACAGGAGTTTGTTTGCTATTTCAACTGTCTCGCTCTTCATCAGTGCACAGATTCTAACTTAGCACTGGTAATGTGCTCAAGGAAGGAGCAGCATCATCAATGTCCATAAACTGGAATCCCGACATTACGTCATCAACCAGTAGGGCCCATAAGTCCCTCCTACCACCACTTCGGGTCTTTGGACCTACAAACATAACAATGACCGGGTCGGGTCAAGGTTAGGTAAAAGTTGGATTTTACAACTTGTGCTTGGGTTAAAGTTGAGTTATTAGTTATAAGTTATAGTGTATGTGTGTTAAGTTGTTGTCAGGGGTAGTCATTGTGAGTAAGTTGTCGTTGTGAGTGTGTTCTCGTATGAGTTTGAGTCGGGAGTTGTTGTTTTGAGTTGTCGTTGGGAGTAATGGTCGTGAGTGGTCTTTATGAGTTATGAGTCATAAGAAAATGTCAAACAATTATTAATGCAACAAAAGAAAATGCATAATGTACAATAACACAAGTGAAACAAACTGAATTTCATTAATCACTTAGGAAATTTTTACAAGTCTAAAAGCAAATACATTCATGGTAACATAAAAGGAAACTCCTAGCACTGTCTATCTAGGTGATCGACTCTAATTATCTGTCTTATCTCTCCTAGCTCTGAACTCCTCCTCCAGTTGTGCAAATCACTCTCCGAAAGTATGCATAAAGGACTCTATCCTCTCCTGTCCAACCTCAATCCTCTCAAGTGTGGAACAAATCAATGACCAATGAGAAGCCACACCTGGAGCCTCAGAAGTCGTATGTGAGGGACCTCCAACCTCAAAAAAGAGTGGTGTAGGAATTTCCTCGTGTCTTGGAACATCCTCGTGACCCTGATCCTGATCTCCCTAATCCGTAACATCATCAAGCCTCATCCTGAGCTTGAACCTCATCGTGCTCATCCTCATCATCATCCCCGTGCTCATCCCCACATCATCATCATCATCATCATCACCCTCATTAGCATCCTCATCCTCAGTATCACCATCCTCGACATCAACATGCTCCTCCTCTGATCTAGCTGCATCGCGAAGCCTCATCTTCCTAATCAACCATGAATCGATGTCCTCTCCTATGTCTCGTCGATGAAGTATAGGCATATCCTCGAATCTGACAGTGAAGTGTTGGAAGATGCTTGTCAAGAGTCGACCGAAAGCCAAGTTCCTGACCCCAGGAAACTCAACTCGGTCGATTATGACGTGCTGGATGATATAGGCCAGGTCTATCTGGAATCCAGTGTAGATGTTGTAAATCACTAGGGCCTCCATCACCGACACCTTACTGTGGTGCCTTGCCTTCAGTATGATGTTTCACACTACAATGCGAGCAATAACTCGAGCTGAGGGATGCATCGTAGTGCCGCTCCGTGGACTGTGGCAATGGATGTCATCCCAAAGAGTCATGCAAATCTCATGAAGCTCATGCGGAAGAAGAGCCTCTGTGATGTCTGTGCCGGCAACGATCCACCAACTAGAATTTGGAAAATGTGGAACTCGAGAATGCCAGGTCAACACCTTCGTAGAAAATCTGATCCTCGTCCCTCTAACCCAAGACTGAATGACTAGCCTGGGACCCCGTATATGTCGATCTTTGTGTGATAGGTCATGTTACTATAGAAGTACCTGACAAGATAGGGATAGATAGGATAATTTGTAGTCTATAGGTGAAGCCACCTCAAAGCCTCTAGTCTCTCCCGAATGTGGAAGGTCTTTAAGTCGTCCGTATAAACTAGCCTCCCGTACTCGATCGATATGTCTTTAAAGTAGTACTCAAATAGGAACTCGGCCCCTGGAGTACTGAAGAGATCCTCTTGGAGAACTACTGGTCGTGGAACATGTCCCCAACCGCTGTCTGCTCGTCATCCTCCCCTAGGCAAAGTGAACCTGTTGAGACAAGAGAAAGTTTGCTTTGGATTAGTACTTAGACCCGTTTCGCACCAAAGAAGGGCATTTTGGTAATTTTTTGAAAATTTTTTATTTTGGAAAAATTGCGATTCGACATACTAGCATGTGCATAAGACTTGGTTAAACATGTTGGTATGGTTTATTAGAAAAAACAATCCATCGAGAATGCAGTTTGGACTTGAAATTCAGCAATAAGGAAGAAGAAAATCTTCTTTTGGGCTAGGTTTTGTGATTTTTATAAAGTTGGATTTTGGTCAAACGAAGTGTGTGAGCATCTTCCTCATATTGAAACAATCATGTAGGAAGTGGTTTGGTGTCAAAATTCCATTTGGTTAGAAAATGGTGTAAGTTTTTCCAAAAAGGGATTTTTGGTAATGTGAATAGTGAAATGTGGGCAAAGTGTGTGAAATTTTGTCGTTGAAGCTTGGCATTGTGTGGAAAATTGTTGGAGCATGTTTCTAAATGTCCCTAGGCATGTTTCTAACCAAGAACAGCAAGCAATTCTTAGTTTTGAAGAAAATCATGTTGATGGTAAAGACATTAGAAAAGAAAGAGAAGTGAGAATGGAGCTTACCTGTGATTGATGATCAAAGTGTGATGAAGAGTGGTTGTGGAAGCCTTGAGCAAGCCTTTGAACCTTTAGAAACCTTAGAGAACCTTTCCCCAGAGCCAAATTCAAAGAGTGTTGTGTTAGAAATGAGTTTGAAGTGACCAAAGTGGGCCCTTTAAAGCTGTTTTTCGCGACAGTTTTGCTTTGGTCGATCCCCTTGGTCGATACCATCGAACAAAGAGCATCGACCAAGCAAGGTAGTTTTTGTTGTTTTGACCATTTTTGAGAAATTTGGATCTTTGATGATTTGTTTGGATTTTTAATGGCCGGTGTAGTTGAGTTAAGTGTGTTTGACATGTTGGGAATGTAAGTTTGACTTTGGATGAAATTTTCGTGGATTTTTTTACTTTTTTTGGTTTAGCTGAACGGTTGGAAGAAGGAATCGTGGTGCCTCCTCTAGTTGGAATGGAAGAAGGACTGTCCCTGAAGTTGGTGTGCCTTCTGGTGGTGTTGAAGACCAAAATCCTCCAAGTGGTCAAGCTGCTGGTAATCCACCCGGTGCTCCTCCTATGGTTAGTATCCATGATATCACTAATATCATGGGGAATATGATGCAACAGTAGAGTGCACAGTTTAATCAAATGTTGACTGGGATTATGGCTATGCACAATGATACCGTGCTGCTGCCTAGGCAAACCCTAATCATGTTGTTGTGCCTGATGCTGAAAGGTATGCAGGAACTCTTCATACCAGACTGATTGAGAGTTTTCTGAAGCTGCAAGTTCCGAGTTTCACAAGTGTGATAACGGATACTCTGTTCCCTAACAAGTGGTTAAGGGAATTAGAGAAAGCTTTTAGAAACTTGTAGTGCCTTGATGCATGGTGGAACTTCACCCGTCCTATCCTTGAAGCCTTGCAAGCTGATGGTATCTTTTGGGAAATATTTAAAGGAAGCTTTTTGCAAGAATTATTTCCCCGAGTCTGTGAAGGATGCGAAAGAGTCGAAGTTCATGGCTCTTACGCAAGGTCCCCTCTCTATACTTGAGTATCAACAGAAAGTTGAGGAATTGTTTTTCTTCGCTCCTAAATCCTTGAAGGAAAATAGAGCTAAAGCAAAGTTCTTCAAAGGTTTGAGACCCTTAATCAAGGCATATCTCACTATCTTGCCAATTGAGAGCTATGCTCAGATAGTACAGAATACAAAGAAAGTTGAAGAAGCTGAGAGAGAGAATGTTCGTCACCTAAGATTCCTGCCAAGAAGAAGTTCTGGTTATGTTGATAGGACCAACAGGAAGTTCACTAGACTTGCACCGTATCCCACCTCGGACTTTTTAGCCACGGACTATGGGACAAGGTGTTGGGAATGCAAACCTCGGGCAAATCTATGCAAACCCGAGGCCAGTGACTCAAAGACTTCTAGCACCAACCTGTAGAACAAAGAGAGCTTTTCTGTTATTTCTGCCTACAAACAAGACATCCCGTCTGTCTCTGCCCTCCTAAACCAAGTCGTCAAGCTGCTACAGTTGCGAAGCCAATTCAAGCCCCTCCTGCTGGTAAAGTGTATAGCATAGTTGGAAGCAATATAGACCCGAATCAAGATGTCTTGATTTGTACGTTACTCTTAGCTTAAACTCTTGATGTTAATTTAATCTTGCGATAAGATGTCATGACCAATACATTTCCAATGACGGTCGTGGGAAATTTCCGGCGAGGTGTAGGTAGAAGATGGTGAAGGGAGAACCCACGTAAGGGTTAGGTTTAAAAGGGTTTAAATGGGGGTAGTTATGTCATTTGACTCTTGATGCGTCCAAAATTTGCTCAGCCCTTAGATCTCCTTTAAATGACCTGCAAAATAAAGCGTCAGATGTGGCCCGACCGCTAGGATCAGGAGTCCACCTCCGAAGGCTAAGTCAGTTGATGAACTTAATCACAAACGGCTCTGCTTGAGCATAGAGCTAAGGAATAACAAGAATACGATTCAGATAGTAAGCATCTGAGTGTTTTCATTCGTCCTCTACCTTGTGGGTAGGTGATGTCTTATATAGAGTGTACCTTCGAATCTTCTTCGTTGGATGTATTTGAGCCTCCTTCGGATAGTCGTTGGATCTTAACTAATAGATCCGTTTAGTGATAGACTTCTACTAGTTTGGACTAGTAGATGACTCCTAGAATAACCCGACTATTATTTGATGGTTATCCATATGATAACGATGATTGGCAGCCACCGAATTCTGCTAGCCGTCATTAGGTTGATTAACCTACTCCGAAAGTATTGGATTAGGGCGTGCTTGTGACTAAGTAAGTTTTCTTCCTCAGCAAGCTATCTCATGGACCCGGTTTGCTGGGAAGCAAGTCGATTCCTTTCGTCCCGACCGAAGTCGAAGGTCGAACCAAGAATGAACCAAGTTCGATCATATTTTATCCGTATCACGAGCCCCCCAAACCAAGCGTTCGGTCGATCCCGAGGGCTTGGTTTTTAACTGGGTTCTTCATCAAACAAAAGTCTTGCATAATCCTCAACCCATTAAATGTCATTTCACATTTAATGCAGTTGTGTCGCTTTTTCCTCGAGCATTGTGAGGGTGACACCACGCGTCCTTCCGTAGCAGAAATTGTCATTGCTCACGCAATCCAAAACGACGGTTTCTGAACACCTGCTTTGGATTCGTGAGTTCAAACTTTCGAGCCGTCTTCAAATCTCGATCGTTGATGTTGAATTCATCTCGATCGTACACGTCCTCGAACACTTGTGTGGGTGCTTAAAAGTGGTTCGTTGTCTCTGTAGGTTTCATTCTCCTTGTTTAGGATTTTGAAACCTCGTCGTCTTCTTCGCGCCTTCACGATCCTCCCGTTCTCGAGCTTTCTGCCGCAATGATTCAGTAAGTTTAATGACTCCCTTGCAAAGTTTACTTTCGTCTACAGGTTTCTCTTTTAGAAACCATAATCAGTGTGAAACCCAGCCCTGACCCTAATCCGGAAACTTTTTTATTTGTAGGTCCAGTGACCCGAAGTAAGGCAAGAAGGGGCCATTTCTGTTGAAGACTTGATGGCTGGATTGGAATCCATGAGTGTTGATGCCAATGTTCCAATGGTGGAAACTGCACCCTAATGAAGATTGGATTAGTTGATGGTCTTGGAGTGGTCTCTGTATTGATTCAAAGGCATTTCTAACTCCTAGGTATGTCACTCTAGGTGTGTGCAAAACCCCTTGATGTTTGGACTTGATCTGAGCCTTCAATTCCCTATTTTGAAGTTGTTGTCTTGATTGGTCGACTCATTGGTTGATTGGACCAATCGACCAATCAATCGACCAATTGATTCTGTTTTTGAAATTTGAATCCTGTCTCTTCTATTTAAGTCTAATCTCGGGAATACTCCGCCTCATCTACCTCCTAAGCCTCTGGAACGAGTTAGAACCCTAATCTAACCCATTCCCTTGCATTCCTTGGTGATCTCTCACAAAGACTTGAAGGATTCTTCATCCTCCTACAGCAAAGGTATGATTTCACTCACTCTTTCCTCTATCTCTGATTTTCTTTCTTTAATTCTGTTCTTTGTTGAGATCGAAAGAAGATGATGCACTCTTGCAACTATCTATTCCATGATCTCATCATGTTCTTTAAGATCCATGATCATCATCATGATCTTAACCTCAGCCAGTAGAATCTTCGAAACCCTAACCCTAATCCTTTGAAACCCTTACTTATGTGATCATCTGGAGAACTTTTTGGTAACCTCCCTTGTGAAAGGAAACCTCACGGGTAATGTGGAGGTTGATCTAAATTCAATATTCTTTAATTCTTCTTGTTATAATTGACCCATCATCAATTCCCTCCCTCCTGTGATCTCAACCTTTTTCATGGGAACCAAAAAGGGTGAAACCCTAATTTCTTGGGTAAGATCAAGAACCCCTAGTTTGATCATGGTAACCCAATCAATGTGTTTTCTTTACTATATCTGTAATCTTCATATCCTAGTTCTTTAATCTTTGATTATAATATTTTTCCCTCATAATCTATATTTAACCTAGTAGGTTAACCTTTTTGTTCCTAGGTTACAACTTGGGAACTTGATTTGATTTA
The DNA here is from genome assembly GCF_041222555.1 of Hakea prostrata. Classification (NCBI taxonomy): domain Eukaryota; kingdom Viridiplantae; phylum Streptophyta; class Magnoliopsida; order Proteales; family Proteaceae; genus Hakea; species Hakea prostrata. Next base: position 29,173,615 of record NC_142601.1, on the reverse strand, counting down.
TGATTTGATATCCTCTATACCCTAGAATACTACCATGATAATTTCCCTCTGATTTGTACCCTTTTGAACCATCAAATTCGGTTCTTGATTCTCAAAATTCGGATTCTTGTAGGCCACTGTCTGCATTGGTCGACTGGTCCAGCAGACCAATCAATCGACCAATGAGTACAGCAACCTCATTCTTGGTCTGTTTCGATTGATTTATGATCTTTTCCTTTATGCATCTTTCCTAACATGTTGTATGCACTTGTTTAGGATTGTCTTCTCAGGTTTAGTCAAGATCATACTTGATTCTTTAAGATCCTATCCAAGTTAGAAGGTAAGGACAGTTAATTTCTTAACTACATAGATTGCTTGTTCTCTGGTTTCTACTTCATGAAACTATGAGATTACCTATTTTTGTTGTATTTTAATTCTGATCTCCTACTGTGGGAACAGTAGCACTTGTTTATAATGTCTTTTTATTATTCATGATATATGAATTACTTATTATTGCCTAATCTGATTTTTGCTTTTACATTCTCTTGTATATGATGAACTACTGGTTGTGTATGTCATGACTGTTCTGAGAATGTGTTTGCTTAAGTTTGGTTTGGGATTGGGGAGTATCCTTTTGATGCTTTTGTCCTTGGACATTGGAGGGAATAGTATGGGATGTTCTCCGAAGATGCCCATCGACGCTTTCCCGAATCATTGGTTGTCATACCTAGGGATGTCTAGCAGTGTTTGGCTAGGATATACCCATGTTATATCAGACCCGATTCGGAAGGGTATTGAGACCGAACGACCCGTGGTAGCAATGGGGATTCACGGGCGCTCAAGACCGGTAACCAACCCATGAGAGGACGGGAATCACATTGTGGGGGCCATTTATTGGAGGGTTGCATATGGCTAGACTTGGGCTCATGGGCGCTCAAGACCGGTGAAATGATCCGTGAGGGGACATGAGAGCTTCCCGTTTACCATATGTGGATAACCAATAGGGTTGATGAGTCCGGTGAGTAATATCCGTGACTCTAGTGGAAAGGATACCGGAAAGGATCGCCCGGGGCGAGGAATGGAAGTATCTGGACCTGAGTTGATGTAACTGACTAGATGACTTGCATTGGGCTAGGCTTTTCCCTGACATGCGCCGGTACTTATGCCAAATGGTTGTGAGAGAGTGTGTTGACTTAACCCCGTACCATGGTTTGTCCTGAGGGATGCAGGACCCATTACAAACCGGCTGCCCAAGATATCTTAAATGGTTGAGGGAACCCAAGATATCTTATATGGTTGAGGGTGTGAGCGGACCTTCCCAAAGAAGTACGGTGCTATGACTTAAAGCATGTCTACCATAGAGACCAGCATACATAGAGTTGGATGCATTCATACTTTATCTATTTCATACTGCATTGCATCATGCTATGTTTTGCCACATGTTATCTATGATGTTATGGATTAACTACCTTACTGAGTTTCTTCGAAACTCATTCCTTTTTGTATATTCTTTGTTTAGATTATCCTGCAGGTACAGATTATTATGACGAGCAATACAGTGAAGCGCAAGCCGATGAAGCGTATTACACGCAAGGTGCTGGCGACGATCAAGATTACTCTGATGATCCCCCGGCGGATCAAGCTGCGTACTACTTTTGAAAACAGCATAGAGTTAGAACGGATTCATTGGATTGACGAAGTCCATACTTATGAAGACGTTATCTATAAACTAGAAGACGCTTGATCTTAGTTTATTTCTTAGTACATTTGTTTCAGTTGTAATTCCTTTTGACTTTCATACTGCGCTCCGCTATATTGGTGGAGTGAGTTTCCGCCTCACTTTACTCTTTTTGATATCATTGGATATCTGGTATCTTTTCCGCACTCTGATTATACTGATTATTCATTATTGTTTTGAACCTTTGTTTATAATATTAAACCTTGACTATTTCCTGTTTATGATTATGTTATTGTATATGTGGGAGGATGATCTCCTCGATACTTGATCTTCTAGGCTGTGGATCACACTCTCGGGTATACCAGTTAGGGTACCGGCTGGGAGGATGTGACAATCAGACCTTTCAGTGATGGAAGATGGTAGGGTTTCTTCTAAGACTTCCCCTGTGTCTAGTGCCAGTAAAGGCGATAGTGGTGATGAGGCCTTTGTTTCTGTCTCCTCTAGGCAGTCGGATAGTGATAAGGAAACCCTAACTGCCCTCTGGCGTGACTTCATAGAAGTCAACCAACAGAGAAGAGTAGAAGAAAAGGCTGAGACTTCTTCTGCCCCTCCTGAGTCTGGACCATCTGTGACTCCTAAGGTGACTGCCGAATCTTCTGGGCAGTCAAGACAACCTACCAAATCCGCCGGTGGACCTGATTCTATTGCTTCCTCCTATAAAGAGGAAAACCTTCCTTTAGCCGTCTAGGGTTATGACTTTCCTTCTTCGTACCATCTTAGGGTTCCCAATTATGATGAGAGAGTCGATTCAACCCTTCCGGGCAAATTTTCCTTGTATATTGATACACTAGAAAGCGGGGTTCGCTTTCCCTTCTTCAATCCTTTGTTTGCAACCATTCTGAATCATTGGGACATTTGTCCCGGAATGTTTCTTCCCAATAGCTGGCGTCTCATCGTCGGCTCTTGGGTTTATGTTTTGAACTTGGCATCACACCTTCTCTCCCTCTTTTTGTACATTTTCATGTTCTTTCTATTTCCCATCCTCCCGGTTGGGTTGTGCTTTCTAAGCGCAATAAAGTGGAGCTTGACTGGACAGGTAGCATTCTTGCCAAAGGAACTTGCCCTTCCAATCATAAAGGATGGCGCAAGTGGTATTTTTTCTGCCGAGTGCCTCAATCAGATCTTAACTTCCCGACCGTTTGGAAGCAGTACACTTCATACTCTGAGGGTAATCGGGTTCTTCCATTATCCAAAGAAGACAAAACGGCCGTCGGGAAGATCAAGTCAATTTCATGGTATCAAGAGATACATGGATATGAGATGGAATACAACTCCATCCTTCAATACTGGGGGTTGGCTCAAAGTGAGCTTTCTAACTACCACGTATCACTTTCCTGAAAATACTTGTGAATTCTTTCAACTCGACTTTTGTCTTTCTTCGCAGTGCCTCCAAGAATGAATCTCGAAAGTCTTCGGGTAAAGGCTGCCAGGGCTGTTGTGACTACTGAACAACGGTCTCCTCGAGCCTTGACTACAGAACAAGTAGCTTCTGCACCACCTCCAGACCCTTCTTACAAGGGTATCAGGAACCTGAAGCCAGTGGTTGAGGATTTTGGGAGAGGGAAAAAACCAATAGTGGAAGAGGTAGATATCCCCTCTCCGGCTCGAACTAAAAGGAAGCACGACTCCACTGATGCTTCCGCCCCGAAGAAATCCAAAAATAATAAAGATTCAGAGGAGATCTTCATGCCTCAATGGATGCTGATGTGGACAGATAGGGCAACACAGGATCCTGAGAAGGCTGTTGAATGGAGCTCTCTCGGTCTTTTGCATGCCGATCATCAGGCCTTTGAAGCCCTGGAGGATGACGTTCTCGTTCATCATTCCACAAGGTATTATTTTTCTTGATCTTTTGCTAATTGTTTTGTAATCTCTCATGAGATTTTTTGATAATCTTATTGTCCTTCCAGGGATGTTGTGTTGAGCTTTTATCAACACATGGAGGCATTGAGCCGAGTTGGTTGCAATGGCTCCTTGCTGCAAACCTGTGAAGAGAATTTGGCGAAGGCCAATTCTGAGGTGGACCGGTTGAAGAAAGCAGCCGAAGAGTTGAAGGAGAAGCACGATGAGGAGATGAATTCCTTGAAGAAGGAACTTGACTCGTCGATTGCTTGTGCAAATGCTGCCGAACGTGAGGCCAAGAAGCATAAAAATGAGGCTATTGCTTTTGGCGAGAGCCTCGAGTTCAAGTCCTTGGATAATGAGCGCCTGTTGAAAATGGCAGTTCCTAGCAAGCCCGAACATATTAGACCAGGTCTTCGGAGGGACTGCATTTGGAAATATCTAAATAGCGTCCCCTTCACTAAACTGTTGGGCTCCTTCAACCTTCAAGCTTACCGAAGCCAGGGCAAAATGATGTCTGGGAAAAGATCCTTAAATCTAATCCTTCCTTCGACACTACTCCTTTTCGAGAGGTGTGCCATAAGGAAATCTTCGGGAAGCTTAAGTTGTCTTTCCTTGACTGGGTTTTGGAAGAGGAGGATCCTATTCCAACGGACCCGAATATCGAGGAGTATCTTGTTGACTCGCCGCCTCTTCCTAAAGAACCTCAACAACCTGCTTTGGAGGAAAATCTCTATAAAGATTCTTCAGTCGATAATGAGGAAGAATCATAAGAAACCATCTCTTTATTTTCTCTTTTCTTTTGTAAGGGTTGGCCCTCCACAATTTTGATGAAATGGAAATCAGTCTTTGTTTTCTCGAACTCTTCCAATGATTGCCTTAATACTTCCTCATCTCATATCCAAAAAATTGTCTTTAAGAACAATATGTGAATGATATAAGTTATCACGTAGATTAACTTGTACTTTAACAGGAGATAACATTCGGGATATCATGAAGATGTGTTCGGGAGAGGCATGTTCGGCCTTTGAGCCTGTTTTGCCATCTGAACCTTTATCTCCCAACAGCTCCTTTATTTATAACGAAGTCCAAACATCTCCTTCGTATCTGTATACCAATTGCCTTTCCCAAGGAATTGGAAATACTCTATTATTTAATGTTGGTGCGACGGTTGGTATTTGGCAATATCCTCGTATCAGGTGCATACCGTTCCACGTGGAGACCTAGTTCAGTGTTCAAGTATCGAATTTGAAGCGCCTTTATTGTAATATCCAGCCCTATTCTAACCTTGACCCTGACCCGGATCCACTGTTGTATTCAGGTCCGAGGACCCGAAGCGGTGGAAGAAGAGATTTATGGACCATTCTGATTGATGATCTTGATTCGGAGACCGAACCCATGGACATTGACAATGATACCCCTTGCTTAAATGCATTGTCAGTGTTTAAGGAAAATCTGCGCATCGGAGAAGATTAATATGGTTGATGTACTAAATGACCTCCTGTGCACAATCCGAAGGTATTCCCCGAAACTAGACTTCTTGATTGAATTGTGGAAGAAAACCTCACTCAATTTGACCTTGTATAGCCTTTCAAATCCCTACTTGAAGTTGCTTTTCTAAACCTGAGTTTTCTGCTGAAATCATCTTGGTCGATCATTTTGGTCGATACCATCGACCAAAAGCATCGACCAAAATGTCCCAGTCTGCCAAGTTAATGATTCCATGGAATATTCCTTTTCTATTTAATATGACCTCGAGCCTTGAGCCTTTTGCAATCATTTTTCTCATCTGGGAACGTGGGGAGAGCTTCCCAAAGCAGCTCCTTGGTTAGTGTGAAGGGTATCTCATCAAAGACACTTAGTTTATCATTGATTCTTGCCTTCATCTTCTACACTAAGGTAAGACTCTTCATTCCACTCTCTACCCTACCATTTTCTACTCCTTTCTATTGTCATCTTGCTGATGGGACATTTGGAATGGTGCTGCAACCTTGCAACCACCACTCCAAGTGCCTACTCATGCTCAATCCATGATTCCCTTAGCCATTCATTGATGCTAATGCTTATATCTCATGCCTAGCATATGTATTCCATGATTTACCTATTAACATCATACCATTTGATATCAAACTGAGCTATAAAGTGTATTATGTTCATGTTTAACATTGCCATATGATTCCAATCGAATTTCTATTAGTTCCTCTAGCTATTGCATGCTATTCCTCATCAATGCAATCAAATTCCAACTCATGCCATGATGTTTATCACTTGAACTTGATAGCTCAAATTGGGGCTTTTTAATTAGACCATTGGATTGGGTTAATTCCTTGATTTATAGTGTCCTACTACTGTTGTTAAGCATGCCTCCAAGTTCCAGATCGATCCGAACACCGGAAGACTCATTTTGGACCAAAATCCCCAAAATCCACTATTCTGCCCGAGGACTATTTTGGTTGATCATTTTGGTCGATACCATTGACCAAAACCATCGACTAAAGTTGTTGCTGACAGCAACCTTGGTCAGTTTTGACTCGAATGACATCCGATCTTCCCGACTTCTTTTCTAACTTATTATTGATGTTTGTTTAGGGCCTTAACACTTCTATTGGACTATTCTTGGTATTCTCAATTCATCATCAACTCATCCAAGGTAAGGATGGTTATATCCATAAACATATAAGTCATCAAATATTGAACTATGCTTTATTCAAGGAATGAAATCCCTAAATTTCTTTCAATCATTATGATACTGATACATATGTGTTAGAACAGTAACATTTAAACCTTTATACATTTGTTGTGTTACTCTATCATTTTGATTTGCTTATGTTTATAATGATTCGTTTCAATATCATGATTTGAGTACTATTATGAATATGCATTGGATGCATGAGAAATGATGAGATTTGATGTGTGATTGCTTACGTATGACTTGGGATTGGAGGGTGTCCTACTGACACTTCTGTCCTTGGGCATCGAAGGGAATAGTATGGGATATTCTCCAATGGTGCCTATCGACACTTTCCCGAGTTATTGGATGACATACATAGGAGTGTCTAGTTGTGTGGCTAGGTTCATCCTTGTCGTGTCAGACCCGAATCGGAAGGGCATTGAGACCGAACAACCCGTGGTAGTGTACGGTTGGATGGGCGCTCTAGGCCAGTAGCCAATCCGGTAGGGGACATAAACCATGCTACGGATACCTGAAAGGGGCCATTTATTGGTAGAGTTGCATATGGATAGACTTGGGCTCACGGGCTGTTGGTAATACATCAAAAGTAATTCAATTCAATTAATTGATGGGGAAAAATTCCTTACCCTGGATTTGCTTTCCCTTACTTGAAGTATTCACAGCGGAAGTCTAGATCCACGTCCTCGTTCCACCACCAAAGATTTACCGGCGAGATTCCTCAATCACAGGGAAAGGGAATAATATCCACAACCCAAATGCCGTGGATTAATGGAATGAAGATCAAATGCAAGCAAAGAAGAAAATCTAAACCTGCGATTCTAAGAGAGAGGGAGAGAGAGATGGAGCCGCCGTTTCTCAGAGATTCGCTCGTGCGAATGAATTACTCCGTTACTTGCTCACTAATGCGGTGGTTACTAAAATATATAACCTATTTTGTAACCGCCCTAATAGTGAGTTTCCAATATTGCCCTTGGGCATTTAATTTATTAATCAAATTAATAAATTCCAACAGCTCCCACTTGCACAAGGGCAAGTGAACAAGGGAAAAAAAAAGGAAGGAAAAAGAGAAGACCGGGAACACATGAATCGTATACATATAATGATCTCTTCACATGTATCCAGATAAAGAGGCGCACAATACAAAGGAAAGGAAAAGAGCCAACCTAGAGGCACACAAAAAAAAAAAAGAAAACAAGGGGATCCTGGAGCCAAAAGAGAAAAAGGAAAACTTAGGGGAAAAAACCAACACACGGTGACCTGAGTGCCGGAATCTATCAGACAAAAGGAAAACCAGGGTAAAGTCACAAGAACATAATGGACATAAGGGGGACACACAAAGAGAGGGGACAACCAGAGCAAGCACACAAGTATGAAAGGCTGGTGGAGCATCATATACAAAGAACGATGTCCACCAACACCAAGAGTCGAACCAAGAGAGACAAGACAGCAAGGAACATGAAAGTGGGAACATAGGATCTCTTCACAATAGAGAAACCATCGATCAAAAGGGACATCATGATAGAATGACCACACAAAGAAAAGCAGCAAGGAGGAAGCCATGTGAGTGAGCACGATGAATATGTGTTATGCTAGAAGAAACACAACACAGAAAGTGAATAAGAAAAAGGGAATGAACTCAAACATAATAAGAAAGCGAAAAAAAAGTCACAACAAGAAGGTTAATGAGAAATAAAAACATCGGGGTAAGAGGGTCAGCACCATCAAACTAGTAGATATGTGCAAGTACAACTTCTGATGAATGCCAACAAAGTGAACAATGATATGTTTGGTCCAGAACTGGGGCCTGAAGCAAACACAGGGACAAGGGGCCTTTGATGTCATCACAATGAAGGAACAAGGAAGAGAGAAGAGGGAGGGACAAGGTTGACACAAAAGGAGAAAGAAAGGATCAGGAGGGCACAAGAAAGAAAAGAAACAACAGGACGGAGAAAAATGGCTCGGCTAGGGGGATGGAGACAAAAAGAAAAAAACAGAAAAAGAAAGGCAGGAATAGGAACCCCATCTGGCCCGAGTCAGGACAAAAGGCTAAAGAAACCCGGTATAATGGTTGGAGACGAAGAATGCAAAAGGTCTGAGATAAAGAACCGAAAGAAAAGAAAGGCCACCGCAAAAAAGAGGAAACCAGAAGGTAAAGCAGAGAAAGAGAGAGGGAAGAAAAAAAGACTTAAACAGGGCAGAAAAACCACCAAGCGGAAGACACGAGAGTGCAAGCAAAGGACCAAGCGAACGCAAGTCATGGCAAAGCGAGGTTGACCAAAGATCCTAAGTTCTCAGAAACAAGAGGAAAAAGGCGAAGAAGGAAAAGCAACAAGGAGAGAGGAAAAGACACGAACCAAGAAAGGAAGAAGACAACTAACCAAGGAGGAGAAGAAACAGAAGAGTACAGGGCAAGTGAAGAGAGGAAGAAAGTGAGGGAGGAGAAGACAGTCTCTGGATGAAAGGTCATATCCGAACGATTGGAGTCAAGACCACATGTATCCAAAAATCGAGATTCTTTGTAACCGAAAGAGATGGAAAACACCAGAAGTGCATCCCAGACAAGGCCTCACTCTCATCTAGTCCAATGAAGACATGGCCTTTGAGGGTTGGAAATCCACAAAGAACACTCTCTGGGTCCAAGCTTTCCATATTGGTGAGAAGTAGAGGAACAAGGACACAAAAAGCCCTGGTCCACAACTCAATGGTGTGGAAGGAACCGATGGTTGGAACCGTTGAGGATATAGGGGATCAGAAAGCATCTCCCCAATAAGAGATGGGTAGATTTGGGCCATCATGGATCTCACCATGTCTAGCAAGGTTCTATTCCTCCTCCAGAACCCCATTTGTGGAGTCCGGAATAGTAAATTGTCTAGATATCCCCTTCACACAAACCCTTTGAACATATTGGAGAGATACTCTCACCTCTATCCGTTCTAAGAGTTTTAATCCTTTTATCTAAGCGATTCTCAACCAAGCTCATGAATTTCTAAAACATTCAGAGCTTCGACTTATGAGAAATTAGATAAATGTGACCATACCTTGTATAGTCATCTATGAATGTGATGAAATATGACTGTCCTTTTCTAGTATGCACATTCATGGGTCCACACACATCTCGAATGGATAAGTTCTAAAGGAAGAGAGGTTCTCAAAGCCTTTTTAAATGGTTTTCTAGTTGCTTTTCTGCTAGACATGACTCACGAGGTTGGCAAATCAGATAGTGAACCTTGGCCTAAGAGACCTTCTCTTGCAACTGCTCATCCTATCTAAGCCAATATGTCCTAGTCTAGCATGCCACAAATTAGAATCAATACACAAAGTATTTTGGCAAACAAAAACATTACTAGAATTAAATGAATAATCAATTGTATCCAATACAATGAAACCATTATCAAGAAAACCATAACCATAAACCGTATCACCCAAATACAAAACCAAAGAATTGTTTTCAAATACAATTCTAAAACCATGTCTTAAAAGATAAATAACGAAACAAGATTTCGCCGAATGTCGAGCATACAGCACATCATGGAGTAATAGCGTACGGCCACCTCGAAAACTAATTTGCATGTGCCTATGCCATGAACCTCCACGCTTGAGTGTTCCCCATCGTTATCCTTTGCTCCTCTTGGAATACGACGGTATTCCACGAAGCTCGAGCGTTCCTTGTTATGTGTTGTGCACTGAATCAACAATCCACAAAGGATTTAGTTCAGCAAGCATAGTAGAACTTGTTACATAACAAGATGAGGTATAACACACAGACATACCTCTTGCTCGGTGAATCACGAGCAAAATGACCGGGCTGGCACTTGAAGCAAATCAAAGCTGATTTCTTCTGCAGCACTAGTCCCCCTTGAACGCTGGGCCCACCTTGTTTTTGTTCCCACCGGTTACTTTGCTTGGACCGCTGAGGTTGAGCTTTCTCTCTCTTGCGCTTGAAGCTTGCACCCTTACTAGTGCTAGCTTCAAAGCAAATACATCGGTTTGAGGGGTATCGGCCAACATCCGATCCTCATCAAGCTCAAGGTGCTTGGCGGCTTGATCGAAAGTCTTGACCTCATCGGCATGAGTCAAGAAGATCTTCATATGCTCCCAAGTCTTTGGCAATGACCTGATGACTGCGGAGACTTGCTCCTCATCAGTCTTCTGGCGCCCACATGCGCTCAACTCACTAATCATGTTAGACATGATGGTTATATGCTGCCTCATGGTGTGACCCCGGCGCATCTTATAACCGTCAAAAGTGAGTCCGAGCTGGCGGCCTCTTGTGGTGGAAGTCCCTCCATACGGAACTTCACAGCCTCCCACAAAGACTTTGCAGTCCTATGCTTCTCATAACGAAGCATCGGGTCATCCTCATGGAGCTCGGGATTGTAATCCCGGCTACCCGGTCTTTCCTCTTCCATGCATTGTATATATCAAGGTCCACTGCGATCTTGTGCGGTGGTACCTTCCTCAGGTGGGTTCATGGTCTGGTTTATGGTTTCCAGCATATCCTGCTCTTCCAGGAGATATTGCACCTTTCGGTGCCAGAGGTCATAATTCCTCTCATTCAGCTTATCTCCTTTAGTGAGGTCAGCAACAATGCTCTTGGTAGTAGCCATTTATTCTAGAGATATTACATACAAGAATGAGTTCAATAAATCTAGCATAAAACACAACTCATGCAACAACAAATCACACTAGCATAGTCAACCTATGGGATAAGCACTTAAACCAAAAGAGATGCTAAAAAAACATTCAATCAAATTCTCATGCAAACCCACATAGACTTATACACTAGCTTCATCGGCAAGAAACATGATTGATAGACCCATAAATAAAAAAAATTTTATTAAAATAAAACATGCAATCATGTTAAAGCTATGAGGTGGTTCACACAGAACACTTCTACCTCATTAGCTCCCACTAGGCCCCAATAGGCCTTCAATGCCCAAACATCACACAGACTGTCGGGCCATTGGTGTCCAGTAAGTTAGAAACACATTCATGAACGGAGGACCAATTTCCAAAAAATCCATCTCCCGACACATGCCGCGCCCAACGGAATTCCGTCTCCCTTTATGCCCCAGACGAATGACCGTCTGGTCCACAGTGACCAAAAAACGGCTATTTTTCAATTTTTCTTGAACGGAAAAAAACGGTAAAACACGTTTTTTCACTCAAAAATCATCCAAAAAACACATGAAAAAATCCAACAATAAATTTCAAACAAAAATTTTCATCATGGATTATCAATTCATGCAAATCTCCATTAGGGAAATCCACAAGGATCTCCCACTCGGATCCGAATCAAAATTAAAAGGTTTCCAAAAACCCTATCAATTCTCCCATGGGTTTCAGTATTAAACCCTTGATCCTCCCATTGGATCCATACAATAAAATTAAACAATGGGGAGGAACAATAAACGTGGGAACCAATGGCTCGATGCCAATGTTGGTAATACATCAAAAGTAATTCAATTCAATTAATTGATGGGGAAAAATTCCTTACCGGATTTGCTTTCCCTTACTTGAAGTATTCACAGCGGAAGTCTAGATCCACGTCCTCGTTCCACCACCAAAGATTTACCGGCGAGATTCCTCAATCACAGGGAAAGGGAATAATATCCACAACCCAAATGCCGTGGATTAATGGAATGAAGATCAAATGCAAGCAAAGAAGAAAATCTAAGCGCGATTCTAAGAGAGGAGAGAGAGATGGAGCCGCCGTTTCTCGGAGATTCGCTCGTGCGAATGAATTACTCCGTTACTTGCTCACTAATGCGGTGGTTACTAAAATATATAACCTATTTTGTAACCGCCCTAATAGTGAGTTTCCAATATTGCCCTTGGGCATTTATTTATTAATCAAATTAATAAATTCCAACACGGGCGCTCAAGACCGGGGGGGGGGGGGGGGGACCGAGTAGATGAGTTGCATTGGGCTAGGCTTTACTGTGACATGCGCCAGTACTTGACCAAATGGTGATGTGAGAGAGCGGTGACCGATTCCCCTTACCATGGTTTTTGATGACTTTACCGATCTTCCCGGGCATTCCCAAGATATGGAAATGGGAGAGTGATCGACGACCCAGAGAAGTACGGTGCTATGACTTAAAGCATGTCTACCTTAGAGACCAGCATTCATAGAGTTAGGCTCATATCTGCATCATATGTTCCATATCACATTGCATTATTATATGTTCTGAATGTGTATGATTTCTAATTATGGAATAACTTCCTTGCTGAGTTCTTCGAACTCATTCCTTTTGTGCAAATGTTTTAGATTACACTCCAAGTACCGAAGATTACGATGGCACCTCCTATGAGGCGGACTATGATTCCACATACTACCCTCCGGATAGTGGCGTCGGTGAGGATTCGTATATTGGAGCCGAGGAGGATTATTATTCGCACCAGGGTTAGCCCCACAGTTGTGCGGGAGCGGCAGCGATGGGTTTACTTCATCCGTACTGTTGAGGAGACTACTATTAGTATAGAAGAAACCCTAGCATAGTGCCCCATTCCCCTGGTGTATTTGTGGAACCATTGGTCTTGTAACTAACTTATCTTTGAGTTTATCTTTTGACACTTAGACATGTATTTGACGTTATCACACTTCTTTTCCGCTATTCTGAGAGAGTGGTTATCATACCTTCTCTCACCCTTATGATTATGCTTTAATGTTATTGCCTTCCGCACTCTGATTTATTTAGTCTTATCTTATTCGTGATATTTAGTATTAACTGTTTTTACCATTGATTATTATTGTTCATGATTGTGTTACCGTGTATGTGGGAGGCATGGACCTCAGATCATTGATCCTTGGACTGTGGATCACATCCCGGGTATTCCAAATGGGGTACCGGCTGGGTGGATGTGACAGATTGGTATCAGAGCCCAAGATCAAGTGGAACCCCGACCACAGAAACGGTGACGGAACATTCCGAGTCACAGATCCGGAAGTGACTCAAGTGCTCCTAGAAGTGAATAATAGATAACCTGGACTAGAAACCAAAATATGGAAACATAACTTGACTCATGAATAAGACACAATAATATAGACAAAACAACTGAACTTCATTGATTTCATAGGGAAATTTTTACAAGTCTGAAAAAGAGAAATACATCCATAATGACATAAAAGAAAATTCCTAGTGATGTCTATGTAGGTGAACGACTCCTGCGATCTGTCTGATCCCTCCTAGATTTGAACTCCTCTTCCAGTCGTGCAAACCTCTCACTGAGGGTGCACATGTGTAACTCCATCCTCTCCTGCCGAGCCTCGATCCTCTCAAGAATAGAGTAAATCGACGAATGATGGGAAGCCACATCTGGAGCCTCAGAAGTCGTGTGTGATGGGCCTCCAACCTCAGTAAATCGTGGAGCGGGAACCTCCTCATGCCTCGGAGCATCATCATGACCCTGATCATCACCCTCACTATGCTCATCATCGTTACCACCGTCATCATCATCAGTACTATCATCCTCTGAGTCGTCATCTCCTGATGCATCATCGATATCATCCTCATCCTCTGATCTGACTGCATCCTGGAGCCCCATCTTCCTGATCAACCATGCACAAATGGGCTCACCTAAATCTCGACCCTGAATCGTAGGTGTATGCTCCAAGTCCACACCAAAGTACTCAAAGATACGAGTCAAGAGTCGACCGAAAGCCAAGTTCCTATCCCCAGGAAACTCGATCCGATCAATCATGACATTTTGCATGATGTATGCTAAATCGATTTGTACTCCAGTATACATACTATAAATGATCAGTGCCTCCATCGCCGACACTTTGCTATGATGCCCTGCCTTCGGAAGGATGTTTCGCCCGACGATGCGAGCGATAACTCTAGCTGAAGGATGCATCGCGGTACCACACCGGGGCACATAACAGTCAATGTCATCCCATAGAGTCATGCACACCTCGTATACCTCATAAGGAAGAAGCACCTCTGTGATATCTGTACCAGCAGGAATCCACCAACGGGAATCTCGTACGATCGGTACATCTAAGATGCGAGCCAGTGTCCTCGTGGTGAAACTGATCTCTCTACCTCCGACCATGGAATCTATGACAATCCTAGAACCATCCCTCGGATCATCCTCTATACGGTAAGTCAGATTACTATAGAAGTATCTGATAAGATCTGGGTAGACTGGTTGTGCCGTAGTGTATAAGTGAAGCCAATCCATAGCCTCTAATCTCTCTCGGATGCGAAATACCTCTAAATCATCCACATCCACCAATAGTCCGTGCTCGATCGGTATATCATGGAAATAATGCTCGTATAGAAACTCCGCCATAGGAGTAGTGAAATGCTCCTCGTCTATGACCTCAGCCCGGGGAACAAGTCCTCTACCCCTGTCCACTCGTCTCCCTCTTCTAGGCATGGTGTATCTGTTGAAACAAGGAAAGAAACTCATTTGGATTAGTCTTAGTGTATGATTGTTAGATGAAGGGCATTTTCGTAAATTTTCAGAAAATTCGATTTTTGGTGAAATTTTGGTTTGATCCTTCTAACATATGCATAAGACCTACACAAGCATGCTAGAATACTTTATTTGGTGAAAATCCATCTTTTTGGCATATTCAAAGTGAAAATTCAGCAAGTAAGAGAGAGAAAAATCCCTCTTTTGGCTTGCATTTGTGATTTTTGAAAAATTGGAATTTGACCGAATGGAGAGTGGGAACACTTTACCCCTAGTAGATCAGTGTTGTAGAAATTTGTTTCATGTCAAAACTCCTTTTGGTTTGAAAATGAGACAAGTGCTTGTAAAGTTGAGTTTTTGTGAAATGAATAGTGTTTTGGTAACCAAAATGGATGCAATCTTGTGTTTGGAACTTAATCTTATTTGAAAAGTTATGAAAACATGTTTCTAATCATTTATATGTACGATTCTAACCATTAGCTACAAGTATTACTCAGTTTTATTGAAGAACACAGCAATGGTGAACGAAGTTTACAAGAAAAGAGAAAAAGAAAGAGAACTTACTTGTGTAGATGATCAAGTGAGATTATCAAGAATGATTGAAGCCTTGAATCAAGTCCTAGCACTCTTGAAAACCCTAGAAAATCGCTTTCTCCAGAGCTAAACTCGAAATGGTTGAGTGAGAAATGAAAATGAAATGAGAAGTGGGCCCTTTAAATCTGATTTTTCGCGCAGAATTTATTTTGGTCGATCATTTTGGTCGATACCATCGACCAAAAGCATCGACCAAAATCCTTCATTTTTCTGCATTGGGGTATTTTGGGAGTTTTTGATTCTTGGACTCATTTCCTTTGGATTTTGATCAATGCTGATTTATTTTACTGTTATATTGATAATTCTAACCATGATTTGGTTATCCTATTCGTTGGCCAAGTTGTCTTTGTCAAATTTGAAATTTTGGTATCCTTATCTTTGATCCTTGCAGAATGGTCTTACTTAGAAATCGTTTCGTCGGATCCGGAAGCAACGGAAACGAAGAAACCCCTGCTGGGGGCTCTGATCAGCAGACACAGGACGATAGCCACACCACGAATGGCATTCCTGGTGCCCCCGATATCGGAAGCTTTAGAGATATCGCCAGCGTCATGACCAACATGATGCAACAGCAGGCTGCCCAATTTAATCAAATGATGACTGGTTTTGCTACCCTTCGCAATGAGAACCGTGCCGGAATTGGAACTTCTGGAGCCGCAGCCCCTCTTATGGAAAGATTCACCGGGACACCCCACACCCGTTTGATGGAAAGTTTCCTAAAGTTGCAAGTACCTTCCTTTACTGGTGTAACAAAGGACACCCTCTTTCCGAACAAGTGGCTTCGTGAGTTGGAGAAGGCCTTCAGACATTTGCAATGTTCTGATGCTCAGAAAGTGTTGTTTGCCGAGCGAAGCTTCAGCAAGAAGAAGCGATGCATGGTGGGCTTCCACTAGGCCTATCCTTGAGACCTTGAATGGTGGTGTCGTTACACGGGAGAAGTTTAAGGAAGCTTTTTGCAAGAACTACTTTCCGGAAGCTGTAAAGGACGCAAAGGAGGCCGAGTTCATGGCCTTAGTACAAGGTACTTTGTCTGTGGTTGAGTATCAGCAGAAATTTGAAGAACTTTTCTTCTTCGCCCCCGAGTCTATTAAGTCTGAAGAAGCCAAGGCGAAAAAGTTTTTCAAGGGTTTGCGACCTTCTATTAAGGCATACCTCACTGTCTTGCCTCTTGAAGGATATGCTCAGGTGGTTCAAAACTCGAAGAAGCTTGAAGAGAATGAAAAGGAAAATGCTCGAGTTCAGAAACCCTGGCAGCCTAGATCTTCTGGATTTGTGGACCGCACTGATCGGCGTTTTGCTAGACCTACTCCTTATCCTGCACCCGCCTTTCAGCCGAGACATGTTGGTCAGAATCCTAATTCCCTTCCTGTGAGCTATTATGGTCAGTCCAGTGGAGCCAGACCTCAGGGAGCTACTTATCCTCCTAGGCCTGGGATGGTGAATCCTAGACCAGCTTATCAGAGACCTCCCCCTGCTGCAGCTCCTATTGGACCGAAAGATACTACTTGCTTCCTCTGCAAGCAAGCAGGCCATTATGCTTGTTCTTGCCCCAACAAGTCTGTGCAATCTCAAGCTCCTGTAGTGAAGAGTACTCCTGCTACTACTTCTACCCCTCCCTCTGGCAGAGTGTTTAGTATATCCGGTACCAAGCAAGACCCCGCCACGATGTTGTAACAGGTACTCTGTTAGTAGCTTCTCTTCCCGCATTTGTATTATTTGATACGGGTGCATCACATTCATTCATATCATCTACTTTTGCCTTGAGGACTAACTTGACACCTCGATGTTTATCTAGTCATTTGTCTATTTGTACCCCTGTTGGATCTGCTGTTAAACTAGATAAAGTGTTAGAAGATTGTTCTATTTTGATTTGTGGAAGAAATCTGAAGGCAAACCTTGTATTATTTGACATGAGAGATTTTGATGTAATCTTGGGAATCGACTGGTTGACCTTCTACAATGCCGTGATCTTATGTTCCTCAAAGAAGATTCGGTTCCATGTAGAAGAGAATTCGGTTTTCGAATTTCAAGGAGAGAAGGGAAGATTTAGCAAAAAGACCTTGTCCACTCTAATGCAAGTCCATGCCTTTTTGGGAAATGCTTCGTCTGGAAGTAAGGTCAGAGAGAAGAAGAGACTTGAAGAAGTCAGAGTTGTTAGTGAATTCCCTGATGTTTTTCCGGATGACTTGTCAGGTTTGCCTCCTGATAGGGAAGTTGAGTTTTCTATAGACTTAATTCCTGGAGCGGCTCCTGTATCCAAGGCCCCTTACAGAATGGCACCTACCGAACTCGAAGAGTTGCAAACTCAATTAAATGAACTCTTAGAGAGAGGTTTCGTGCAGCCAAGTGTGTCACCTTGGGGAGCTCCGGTCTTGTTTGTAAAGAAGAAAGATGGTAGTATGCGTCGTGCATTGACTACCGGGAATTGAACAAGTGACAATCAAGAAACAGATATCCTCCTGCCTCGGATTGATGACCTTTTTGATCGGTTGAAGGGTGCTGCTGTCTTTTCAAAGATTGATTTGAGATCGGGATATCACCAGCTGAAGGTGAAGTCAAGTGACATCCTTAAGACAGCGTTCAGAACAAGGTACGGACATTATGAATTTAAAGTGATGCCTTTCGGCTTGACTAATGCCCCCGCCGTGTTCATGGATCTCATGAACCGAGTATTTCACGATGTACTCGATAAATTTGTAATCGTTTTCATTGATGACATCTTGATTTACTCAAAGAATGAGGAAGAGCATGCGGAGCACCTGAATCGCACGTTGCAAAGGTTGAGAGAAAAGAAACTCTATGCTAAATTTAGCAAGTGTGACTTCGGCTCTCAAGTGTAGTGTTTCTTGGCCATGTTGTTTCAGCCAAGGGTATTCGTGTTGACCCGAGAGAAAGTCCAAAACGTTATCGATTGGGAAAGACCGAAGACCGTGACCGAGATAAGAAGTTTTCTTGGATTAGCGGGATACTACCGGAGATTCATTGAAAACTTTTCTAGGTTGGCTGCCCCTATGACTAAGCTAACTAGAAAAGAGGAGAAGTTTGTCCGGACCGATTCTTGTGAGAAGAACTTCGAAGAGCTGAAAGTTAGATTGACAAGCGCGCCGGTTCGACTATCACGATAGTTCCGGTGGATTGACGGTCTACACCGATGCTTCTAAAATCGGTTTGGGCTGCGTGTTGATGCAACACGGAAAGGTAGTGGCTTATGCCTCTCGACAACTAAAGGATTATGAGCGGAACTACCCCACTCATGACTTAGAGCTTGCAGCTGTTGTATTTGCTTTGAAAATTTGGAGACACTATCTATACGGTGAGAAGATCGCCATCTTCACGGATCATAAAAGTTTGAAATACTTCTTCACCCAGAAGGAGTTGAATATGAGACGAGAGAAGATGGTTGGAGTTGGTCTCGACTATGATTGTGACATCCAGTACCACCGGGTAAAGCAAATGTAGTGGCGGATGCTCTTAGTAGAAAGAGTCAAAGAAAAGAGTTGGATTTAAATGCTTTGAGTCGGCCTTTGTTGTCCTCGATGGAAAGATTTGGTTTGGAAGTGGTCCCTAAGGGTTCGGATTGTATTCTCTATGCCATGACTGCAAGATCCTCCCTTAGAGATAGAATTGTTGCCTTGCAAAGTTCTGATCAGGAGTTGAAAGAGAAGATTGATAAGATTGCCTCGAATTCAGAAATGGACCCTGCTTTTAGTACATCTACGGATGGTACATTATTGTTTAGAGGTAGACTCTGTGTGCCCGTTGTTGATGAAATCAAGAAAGAAATATTGAAAGAAGCACACCAGTCCATCTTTACAGTACACCCTGGAAGTACCAAAATGTACAAGGACTTAAGGGAACATTTTTGGTGGATTGGTTTGAAAGCAGATGTCGAAGACTTTGTTGCCAGGTGTGGAACTTGCCAACGTGTGAAAGCTGTTCGCCAACCCCCATCTGGATTACTTCAGCCCCTTCCTATTCCTAGTTGGAAGTGGGAAGATATCTCAATGGACTTTGTGACTAGCTTGCCGCGGACGAGTAAGGGAAATGACACTTGTGTGGGTGATTGTTGATAGGTTGACTAAATCAGCCCATTTCATTCCTATGAAGATCACCTACTCTTTGGATAAGCTAGCTAGACTTTATGTGGACAATGTAGTTCGTCTACACGGAGTACCAGTGAGTATCGTTTCGGACCGTGATCCTAGGTTCACCTCAAGGTTTTGGAATGGATTGCAGAAAGCCTTGGGAACCCAATTGAATTTGAGTACAGCTCATCACCCACGATCGATGGACAATGCGAGCGGACAATTCACATTCTTGAAGACATGCTTAGGTCTGTGTGGTTGACATGGGTGGAAATTGGGATGAACACCTAGCCTTAGTCGAGTTTGCCTATAACAACAGTTATCAAGCAACAATAGGCATGGCTCCGTTTAAGGCTTTGTATGGTAACACTTGTAGAACACCCTTGTATTGGACTGAGACTGGTGAAAGAAAAGTCTTAGGTCCGAGAGATGATTGAAGCTACCGGTGATATGGTTGACATGATTCGGGAAAGGATTAAGTCTGCTCAATCTAGACAGAAGTCGTATGCCGACAAGAGAAGAACCGACTTAGAATTTCCAATTGGAGAGAAAGTCTTCCTTAAAGTATCACCTATGAAAGGGGTGATAAGATTCAATGTGAAAGGAAAGCTTAGTCCCCGCTTCATTGGACCTTTTGAGATTCTGGAAAGGGTTGGACCGGTAGCATACCGCTTGGCCTTGCCTCCGTCACTTGCTGGAGTTCACAATGTGTTCCATGTTTCAATGCTTCGGAAATACCTAGAAAACCCGGAACACATACTACAGCAAGCACCCGAAGGACTTAGTGCCGATCTTTCTTATGATGAAGGACCAGCCGAGATCCTAGATAGAAAGGACAAGCAGTTGCGGAATCGCACCATCCCTCTGGTGAAGATCCGATGGAAAAACCATACCCCTGAAGAAGCTTCATGGGAGAAAGAAGAAGACATGAAGGAGAAGTTTCCTCATCTTTTTGGAAGCACAGGTACGCTTTCAATTTCGAGGACGAAATTCTTTTAAGGGGGGGAGAATGTAATATCCAGCCCTATTCTAACCTTGACCCTGACCCGGATCCACTGTTGTATTCAGGTCCGAGGACCCGAAGCAGTGGAAAAAGAGATTTATGGACCATTCTGATTGATGATCTTGATTCGGAGACCGAACCCATGGACATTGACAATGATACCCCTTGCTTAAATGCATTGTCAGTGTTTAAGGAAAATCTGCGCATCGGAGAAGATTAATATGGTTGATGTACTAAATGACCTCCTGTGCACAATCCGAAGGTATTCCCCGAAACTAGACTTCTTGATTGAATTGTGGAAGAAAACCTCACTCAATTTGACCTTGTATAGCCTTTCAAATCCCTACTTGAAGTTGTTGTTCTAAACCTGAGTTTTCTGCTGAAATCATCTTGGTCGATCATTTTGGTCGATACCATCGACCAAAAGCATCGACCAAAATGTCCGAGTCTGCCAAGTTAATGATTCCATGGAATATTCCTTTTCTATTTAATATGACCTCGAGCCTTGAGCCTTTTGCAATCATTTTTCTCACCTGGGAACGTGGGGAGAGCTTCCCAAAGCAGCTCCTTGGTTAGTGTGAAGGGTATCTCATCAAAGACACTTAGTTTATCATTGATTCTTGCCTTCATCTTCTACACTAAGGTAAGACTCTTCATTCCACTCTCTACCCTACCATTTTCTACTCCTTTCTATTGTCATCTTGCTGATGGGACATTTGGAATGGTGCTGCAACCTTGCAACCACCACTCCAAGTGCCTACTCATGCTCAATCCATGATTCCCTTAGCCATTCATTGATGCTAATGCTTATATCTCATGCCTAGCATATGTATTCCATGATTTACCTATTAACATCATACCATTTGATATCAAACTGAGCTATAAAGTGTATTATGTTCATGTTTAACATTGCCATATGATTCCAATCGAATTTCTATTAGTTCCTCTAGCTATTGCATGCTATTCCTCATCAATGCAATCAAATTCCAACTCATGCCATGATGTTTATCACTTGAACTTGATAGCTCAAATTGGGGCTTTTTAATTAGACCATTGGATTGGGTTAATTCCTTGATTTATAGTGTCCTACTACTGTTGTTAAGCATGCCTCCAAGTTCCAGATTGATCCGAACACCGGAAGACTCATTTCGGACCAAAATCCCCAAAATCCACTATTCTGCCCGAGGACTATTTTGGTCGATCATTTTGGTCGATACCATCGACCAAAACCATCGACCAAAGTTGTTGCTGACAGCAACCTTGGTCAGTTTTGACTCAAATGACATCCGATCTTCCCGACTTCTTTTCTAACTTATTATTGATGTTTGTTTAGGGCCTTAACACTTCTATTGGACTATTCTTGGTATTCTCAATTCATCATCAACTCATCCAAGGTAAGGATGGTTATATCCATAAACATATAAGTCATCAAATATTGAACTATGCTTTATTCAAGGAATGAAATCCCTAAATTTCTTTCAATCATTATGATACTGATACATATGTGTTAGAATAGTAACATTTAAACCTTTATACATTTGTTGTGTTACTCTATCATTTTGATTTGCTTATGTTTATAATGATTCGTTTCAATATCATGATTTGAGTACTATTATGAATATGCATTGGATGCATGAGAAATGATGAGATTTGATGTGTGATTGCTTACGTATGACTTGGGATTGGAGGGTGTCCTACTGACACTTCTGTCCTTGGGCATCGGAGGGAATAGTATGGGATATTCTCCGATGGTGCCTATCGACACTTTCCCGAGTTATTGGATGACATACATAGGAGTGTCTAGTTGTGTGGCTAGGTTCATCCTTGTCGTGTCAGACCCGAATCGGAAGGGCATTGAGACCGAACAACCCGTGGTAGTGTATGGTTGGATGGGCGCTCTAGGCCGGTAGCCAATCCGGTAGGGGACATAAACCATGCTACGGATACCCGAAAGGGGCCATTTATTGGTAGAGTTGCATATGGATAGACTTGGGCTCACGGGCGCTCAAGACCGGTAACCAATCCGTGAGAGGACGTGAGAGCTTCCCGTTTACTATATGTGGATGACCAATAGGGTTGATGAGTCCGAAATCCGGGATTTCGCTGACTCTAGTGTGAAGGATACCGGAAAGGATCGCGGGGCGAGGAATGGACGTATCTGAATCGACTTGACCGACCGAGTAGATGACTTGCATTGGGCTAGGCTTTACTTGTGACATGCGCCAGAGTACTTGACCAAATGGTGATGTGAGAGAGCGGTGACCGATTCCCCTTACCATGGTTTTTGATGACTTTACCGATCTTCCCCGGGCATTCCCAAGATATGGAAATGGGAGAGTGACTGACGACCCAGAGAAGTACGGTGCTATGACTTAAAGCATGTCTACCTTAGAGACCAGCATTCATAGAGTTAGGCTCATATCTCGCATCATATGTTCCATATCACATTGCATTATTATATGTTACGAATGTGTATGATTTCTAATTATGGAATAACTTCCTTGCTGAGTTCTTCGAACTCATTCCTTTTGTGCAAATGTTTTAGATTACATTCCAGGTACCGAAGATTACGATGGCACCTCCTATGAGGCGGACTATGATTCCACATACTACCCTCCGGGTAGTGGCGTCGGTGAGGATTCGTATATTGGAGCCGAGGAGGATTATTATTCGCACCAGGGTTAGCCCCACGGTTGTGCGGGAGGGCGGCGCTGGGTTTACTTCATCCGTCTTGTTGAGGAGACTACTATTAGTATAGAAGAAACCCTAGCATAGTGCCCCATTCCCCTGGTGTATTTGTGGAACCATTGGTCTTGTAACTAACTTATCTTTGAGTTTATCTTTTGACACTTAGACATGTATTTGACGTTATCACACTTCTTTTCCGCTGTTCTGAGAGAGTGGTTATCATACCTTCTCTCACCCTTATGATTATGCTTTAATGTTATTGCCTTCCGCACTCTGATTTATTTAGTCTTATCTTATTCATGATATTTAGTATTAACTATTTTTACCATTGATTATTATTGTTCATGATTGTGTTACCGTGTATGTGGGAGGCATGGACCTCAGATCATTGATCCTTGGACTGTGGATCACATCCCGGAGGGGGGGGGGGGGGGTATTCCAAAGGGGGGGGGGGTTCCCCCGGAATTCGAAGCGTTCCTTCCATCCTGTCCCTTGATTATCTTGGGCTTTCAACCATTGCATCTCTCTTTAAGGCTATTGAAACTCCTTTAAGGATACCTCTTGCTATCTGCAAGTTATTTCTGTCTGATAGATTTGCAAAATGACATTTCGTCTTCCTTTGCTGTATCCATACTCTTGTCCTCCAATAATATCTTCGATCAGAATCTAAACCAGTAAGTCTTCTACTCTGTTCATGTCACGAATCTCTTCTTCTCCTTGAGTAATTTCCACAGTATTCATACTTGGGGTTTACTTAACGGAAGTTCTGAATGGTTCATGCCCAACAGAGATCTAGGGTTTTTTCTGTATGTTGTTGGATTCTCGTACTGACACTGCTTTTTTTATTTGTAGTGCCTCCCAGAATTAACTTGGACTTTATTAAGGCAAATTCCTGCAAGAAAACTGCCCCAGTACCGATGAAGGTTGCTCCCTCTGAGGTGATTGCCGCTGGTGAATCTTCTAAACGTGAGGAGTCTGCTGTTGGTGAATCTTCAGATCAGATTCCCACAATTTCTGCTGATGTTTCTCCTACGCTCCCTTTGCTTGAAGAGACCGTTTGGTCTTCAAAGGAGGACGTCGCTCCCTCCGTCGTTGCTTGTACTGATGATGCCCCTGTTCGAGATATCGTTCGGTCTTCCATGATGAAGACCCTTCAGGCATCTGAGGAAGATGCGGTCCTTGCTGGTGCCGCTTCTATTTCCAACTCTAGTGCTTGTTTGGCATCCTCCTCCGCTCCTTCCTTGGAGCTGGAGGGTTTTGCCACTAGGAAGCGCCCTAGGTTGGCTGATGATGTATATTATCCTTCTTGGTCGTTGAAGAGGTCTGACCTGGTGACAGGCGATTTTGACAAGTCATTAGAATAGTGCATTGTTGTTCAGATGCCTGCCGAGAACAAAGCCCTCTCCACGATCCCAGATAGAGATTTCATGAAATCTCTGGTGATGTAAGTTTTTCTTCATTACCTTCTGTTCTGAAGATTTTTCTTTGGCTCTTGACTAACTTTGAAGTTATTGCAGGAGTCTCACTAGTAACTTCCACAACCAAGTGGAAGCAGCCTCTAGACTCAGTAGACTGAGTGATGAAGCTTCCAGGCTTCGGGAAGACTCCAAAGCCAAAGACGTTGAGATTGCTCGTCTTGGAAACCGAGCTTGGGAGATTGCACGAGAGAAGAATTCCGAGATCGAACGTCTTCGTTCAGATTTGGATGATGCCAGGGAGA
The DNA here is from genome assembly GCF_041222555.1 of Hakea prostrata. Classification (NCBI taxonomy): domain Eukaryota; kingdom Viridiplantae; phylum Streptophyta; class Magnoliopsida; order Proteales; family Proteaceae; genus Hakea; species Hakea prostrata. Next base: position 29,148,850 of record NC_142601.1, on the reverse strand, counting down.
AAATCCGTCGACTGAAACAGGAAGCAAGGAGTCAAGGGCGAAAGGGTCTGAAGCGTTACCCCAAAGGCAAGCTGTTATCCCTTTGCCCGAGTCCCTCCCAAATGATGTTCGCAGGGCTTGTATCTTCAAGTATTTGCACAGTAAGCCTTTTGTTGATATGTTGAATGCTTATAACTTGCAGGCATACCAGGATGGCAAAAACGAAGTATGGGAATCAATATTAAGGAGAAATCCTTATTTCAACATGACTCCCCACCGCGCCAACTGTCATCCTGAAGTGTTTGCAAAGCTGGGACTTCCTATTCCCCCCTGGTCCGAGGATGCGACAGACCTTCCACCTCCAGATCCAGACATAATGCATTATCTCGATGATTCTCCTCCCTATTCTTCTCTGAAAGGATTCAGCTATGAAGAGCTTGCCTTGAATGCAGGTTTGATCAAAGATCAGACTTCTCCCGGTCAAGCTGGATAAAGAGTATGGAATTGCAGAGGATTATAGTAACCTATGTTTTCCCGACTTTGTTCTTCTTCTTCTTCTTGAATCTGTGTTGCCTCTGACAAAGTTATTACTGATGAACACCGATGATGACTTTCCTTTTTGACCGAATGAAGATTGTACCCCAACACTTGTTATCTCATATGTATATTTGATGTAAAGGTTGGCCCCTTCTGGTCATTTAAAGGAATATAGAATTAACTCCATCCTTGAACTTTGTTAGTCACTTGAGTCATTGTTGCAGTAGGTCTTAGTTGTTTAAAACAATGCCTTCACTTAGAGTTTTCCAAAGAAATTCACTAAGTCTGAGAAGGAACTCACTCGGGTTTTAAACCGATGCATTTACTTAAAATTTTCTGGAAAAATTCAATAAGTCTGAGAAGGAACTCACTCGGGTTTTAAACCGATGCCTTGTAGAAGGAACTCACTCGGATTTTAAACCGATGCCTTTACTTAAGAATTTCCAGAAAAATTCAATAAGTCTGAGAAGGAACTCACTCGGGTTTTAAACCGATGCCTTGTAGAAGGAACTCACTCGGGTTTTAAACCGATGCCTTTACTTAAGAATTTCCAGAAAAATTCAATAAGTTTGAGAAGGAACTCACTTGGGTTTTAAATCGATGCCTTTTGATTTTGTCCGCTGGATCTGTTCTTGAGTGTTGTATGAGGCCCCCCAATCAAAAGATAGTATGTTGAAAACTGATAATTGTATTGATTGAGTTGAAATTTGTTACATCATAAACAAAAATGATAATCTTCAAGGATAATATTTCTTCAGATGCCTGGCATTCCACGAACGATCCAACTCTTTCTGGGTTGTCATGTTCTTCAGCTTGTAAGCCCCCGAACCGACTGGTTTAATAACCATATATGGTCCTTCCCATGAAGGGTCCAATTTCCTTTGATGGCATGGATCTAAAGCTAAGGTATTTCTCAATACCAAGTCTCCTGCTATGTACCGAAGATTCTTCACTCGGGTATTATAATGTGATGCTATCCTTCATTGATAATGTTGAGTTCGTGCTATTGCTTTTGCACGAACTTCATCCAACAAATCAAGGCTATCTAGCAGTCCTTGTTCGTTCGCCTTTTCTTCGAACTCTCTATCCCGCAGTGTTCCAACCATTACTTCGACAGGTGCCAATGCTTCAGATCCGTAGGCCAGTTTAAAAGGAGATTCTCCTGTAGGTGTCCGAACCGTAGTTCGGTAGGCCCACAGTACATTCTGCAATTCTTCGACCCACAAGGCTTTGTCAGCTTCGAATCTTCTCTTTATTCCCTCAAGTAGCATTCGGTTTGTAACCTCTACTTGACCATTGCTTTGTGGGTATGACAATGATGACATACGATGCTCAATCAAATAAGTTCCGGAGAATTGCTCAAATTGTGGACAGTCAAATTGAGTGCCATGATCTGTCACAATTATTTTTGGCATCCCAAACCGATATATAATTGACTCGAGCATGAACTTCTCCACTTTTCTTTCAGTGATGGTTGCCAGGGTGCTAGCCTCGACCCATTTGGTGAAGTAGTCAATTGCTACTATAAGATACTCTCTTCCGCCTGACGCCTTGGTGAATTTGCCCATGATATCGATTCCCCACATCGCAAAAGGGATGGGATCTAGAATCGAAGTCATGGTTTCAGCTGGGCGTTTAGATACCGTAGCATGGATTTGACAATTGCTACACCGATGAATATATTCCATAGCAGCTTGTTGGAGCTTAGGCCAATACAACCCATGCCTCAGAATTTTGTGTGCCAGGGCCCGACTGCCCATGTGAGCACAACAAATTCATTCATGCACCTCAGCCAGAGCTGATTCCAATCCCTTGGGACCCAAACATCTCAGGAGGGGTCTAGAATAAGATCTTTTGTACAGCCTTCCATTCTGCATAATGAATCGCACTGATCGCACTTTGATTAATCTCGCCTCTTTCGATCCTCTGGTAGTTTATCATCTCTCAAATATTCGACTATTGGATCCATCCAGCAACACTCCGCTTCAATATAGGAAATTTCCTTCTCGTGATAACTTGGAAATGTTATCTCTTCTATGTAGACTGAAGGGTCTAAATTCTTTTCTTTGACATTGGCTAATCGGGATAGCTCATCTGCCATTGTATTTTCTTTTCTTGGAATCTAACATACTTTCAGATTTCTGAACTCTTTCTACAATGCTTGCACAATCTCTTGGTATTTCTGTAACCGGGGTTCTTTAACGCCATACTCCCCTTGTACTTGATTGACAATAAGTTGTGAGTCACTATAAATAGTTGCGTCTGCTATCGCCAATGCTTTTGACAATCTAAGTCCAGCTATTAGGGCTTCGTACTCCGCCTCGTTATTACTCGCTTCAAATGCAAATCTCAATGCATACCGAATAATGAATCCTGCTGGACTTTTCAGGAGAATTCCAACCCCTGCTCCCTGCTTGTTACTCGAACCATCCACATATACCTCCCAAATGGTCGAGATAGTGGGTTTGGCAATGTCTTCCATTGGTGTAGTCTCTACTACAAAGTCGGCTAGTGCCTGAGCTTTGAGTGTCGTGTGAGGCTTAAAGCTCACTTGGAACTCACTGAGTTCAACCGACCAAGCCACCATTCTTCCAGACAAATCAGGTTTACGAAGAACTTTACTAAGGGGAAAAGTAGTAAATACCTCGATGGAATGAGCCTGAAAATATGGTCGTAGTTTCCTAGCTGCTATCATAAGAGCTAGAGCCTGTTTCTCGATCTGAGAATACCGTGTCTCCGTGTCAAGTAGTACATGGCTGACATAATATATTGGCCACTGCTTCTTGTCTTTTTCCTGAACGAGTACTGCGCTGACTGCCGAAGGGGATGCTGCTAAATATAGCTACAAGATTTCTCCCTTCTCGGGTCGAGATAATAGCGGTGGTCTTCCCAATGTCTCCTTCAATTGTTCGAAAGTTTTTTGACACTCCTCAGTCCATTTTGCCTCCTTACTGCCCCTCAAGTCTTTGAATGTCTTGAAAAAAGGTTGACATTTTTCTCCTGACTGTGAGATGAAACAGTTCAAACCGGCTACTCTCCCTGTTAAACATTGCACATCTCGAACAGTTTTGGGGGCCTCCATATCAATTAAAGCCTGTATTTTGGCTGGATTAGCCTCAATACCTCTTTGTGATACCATGAAGAAACTCCGAAGGCACATTTCTCCGGATTCAGCTTCATTTGGTATTTTTGCAGCACTGAAAATACCTCCGTTAAATCTTCAATATGTTTCGTCCTTGCAATGCTTTTTACCAGCATATCATCAACATAAGCTTCGACGTTTTTCCCAATCAAATCTTTGAAAATTTTGTTGACGGCCCTCTGATAAGTAGCCCCTGCATTCTTAAGGCCGAACGGCATGACTTTATAATAAAAACTTTCACAATCAGTCATGAAAGCCGTAAACTTTTCGTCCTCCTTGTTCATGAGGATCTGATTATATCCTGAGTAGGCATCCATGAAACTCAAGGTTTCATATCCTGTAGTTGCATCTATCAACAGATCAATCCTGGGCAACGGGTAACAATCTTTAGGGCAAACATTGTTGAGATCTATGTAATCTATACACATCCTCCACTTCCCATTTTCCTTTTTGACCATTACCACTTTGGCCAGCCAGATTGGACATTCAATTGGTTCGATGAAACCAGAACTCTTCAATTTTTCAACTTCGCCCCAAACGGCTTCGTATTTTTCCATGGAGAAATTTCTCCTTTTCTGGATAACTGGTTTCACCTTTGGATCTATCGAAAGTTTGTGCTCTGCAACATGCCAATCAATTCCTGGCATGTCATCTGCAGACCACACGAACACGTCACTATTTTGTTGAAGAAAAGACTTTAACTCCCCCTTTGAATTCTTCCAGCTACTCAGATCCGATATAAGTGACTTTTTTTTCATCATTGGGATACAACTGAATTTTCTCCAGTTTCTCTACTAGCTCGGGCCTTTGCATTTCTGCCTGATCCCGATCATCTCGTACTTCAATTGGTAACGCAGTTACCTTCCTCGGGCCCTCCTTATCTTTTAGATATGCAACATAACATTGCCGAGAAATTCTCTGGTCAGATGAAACTTGACCGATTCCCACCTCTGTCGGGAATTTTATTTTTAGATGTTTCGTAGAAACGATAGCTCCAAACTTTGATAAGGATGGTCTCCCAAGGATTACATTGTAAGCTGGGAGCTCTCGAACCACTAAGAAATTTACCCAAACAGTAGCTTCTTTGGGGAAGCTTCCAATTGATAGGTCCAACTGGACCGATCCTTCCGCTATTGCAGACGATCCTGCAAAGCCATATAGATGCATGGATGATGGCTCCATTAAGTCTTTAGCCACCTTAAGTTTCTAATAAGCTGCATAAGATAAAAGATCTGCAGCAGACCTGGTGTCAACTAACACCCTGTGTACTTCTCAGCGTGCAATCCCTACCTTGATGACTATGGCATCATCATGAGGTAAACAAACGCCTCTTTCATCTTCTTCGGGCAAAGGTGATCGAACCCTCACCATTTGGCCTTTTACGCTTCTGCGTTTCTCCGGCCCCAACGAATTTTGATTTTGCTTTCAGCTTCCGGAGTGATTCAGGCTCGGGACCTCCAAAAATTGTAAGGATCAGTGACCGAGTAGCATCAACCACTTCCTTACCCTTCTTAGACTTAGGAGCCTCCTTCAGTTGGTCTGGGCTAACCGAATGGTCCCTTTTGGTACCTGCGTCACGTGGTTCCTCTCGTCTTTTGTTGACGAAATTGGACAAATGTCCCTGGGATATCAATCTTTCAATATCCGCCTTTAAATGTCTGCAATCATTGGTATAATGACCGTAATCCTTGTGGAAACGGCAATACCTTTCTCTGTCCTACTCCCCAGGTTTAGTAGGAAGCTTCGGAGGCCACTTCAAGATATTTCGTTTCTTGATAATGTTTAAAATATCAGCCCGAGGAGTATTTAATGGAGTATACTCACTTTTGTCGGGAGATCTTTGTCGCCACGCCTGATGATTCTTCCAACTCGATCACGAATATTCAGCTTCTGCTTCTGCTTGTTCTCAGGAGCCTTCTGCTCTTTCGCAGAGGCTTTATTGTCCCCCTGGCGTGCGTCTAAATTTCCGTGACTTCTACCTGTTTTTGGCATCTTTGTACCAATTCAACATAAGTTGTAGGCATATCTTGAAGTAATAACTCCAAGAGTCATCGATTTGTGAGTCCAGTGAACAAAGCAGTTTTAGCTACTTGCTCATCTAGATTTTCTATCTCCATTGTAACCCTGTTGAATCTTTTCAGGTATTCCCAAATCGATTCACTCTTCCCTTGTCTAATGGTAAACAAGGTTTCCTCGATCTTCTTGATTTGGATTCCACTCTGGAATCGTCCTATGAATTTGCGTGCCAATTCTTCAAAATCTAGGATCCTTCCTGATGGGAGGTTCGAGAACCATTTCTGTGCTGCTCCCTTCAAGGACGAACCAAAGACCCTACAAAGGATTTCATCAAAATTACCTGCAACTGCCATAGTCTACTGATAATAACTGATGTGGGCCGTGGGATCTCCAGAGCCATCAAACGTGGAAAAAGTTGGCAAACGGAAATTTTGAGGAAACTGATATCCGGCAATGGGCTCGGCAAATGGAGTCTTTCGAATAACTGAATAGATATCATCAGTTATTCTCCCTCTCGCCAATTGTCGGAGCTTTTGATTGATATTGGCCAATTCTTGACCAATATTTGCGGATCGACTCCCATCGACACGATCATTCCCTCGAACAACACGATCATTCTCTCGAACAACACAATCATTATCCCGAGCAGCACGATCATTATCCCGAGCGACACGATCATTAACCCGAGCGACATGTCTGTTGGTCGGTGAGTGAGTTCATACTCCTGCACCCAACCGTGTATTTGAATTGGTAGTACTCCCTTGTGGTCCGTCAAACCGATTACCGCACCTAGGGAGATCCTCAGTTCTCCTAGGTACTCGGTCGCCTTCCCGAAAGTTCTGACCGACATTCTGTTCATTGATCAATCTTTGATCCCACTGTGATGCTCGCCTTTCTGCACCACGATGATCAGGGCCTTGTGGTATCACCACCTGTCGTCGGTCGATGCACGAAGTGCTTGACTTACCTCCAACATCTGGAGTTTCAGTTGATCCAATTGATACTAGAGTGAATCTGGAGGATTGTTACCTCCCTGACCACCATCTACTTCGAGTGGTCGACTTCCCTGAGGAATATCTGGATTGTTTACTCCGGGAATTTGGATGCCAGTATCTCGTTGTGCAGCAGCTGCTGCTGCTGCCGCTGATCTAGTCACCATAGCTTTCTGAAACGTTTCCTACAGACGGCACCAAATGATGCGTCCAAAATCTGCTCAGCCCTTAGATCTCCTTTGAATGACCTGCAAAATAAAGCGTTAGATGTGGCCCAACCGCTGGGATCGGGAGTCCACCTCCGAAGGCTAAGTCAGTTGATGAACTTAATCACAAACAACTCTACTTGAACACAGAGCTAAGGAATAACAAGAATACGATTCAGATAGTAAGCATCTGAGTGTTTTCGTTCGTCCTCTACGTTGTGGGTAGGTGATGCCTTATATAGAGTGTACCTTCGAATCTTCTTCGTTGGATGTATTTGAGCCTTCTTCGGATAGTCGTTGGATCTTAACTGATAGATCCGTTGAGTGATAGACTTCTACTAGTTTGGACTAGTAGATGACTCCTAGAATAAACCGATTGTTATTTGATGGTTATCCATATGATAGCGATGATTGACAACCGCCGATTCGCTAGCCGTCATTAGGTTGATTAACCTACTCCGAAAGTATCGGATTAGGGCATGCTTGTGACTGAGTAAGTTTTCTTCCTCAGCAAGCTGTCTCATGGACCCAGTTCGCTCGGAAGCGAGTCGATTCCTTTCGTCCCGACCGGAGTCGAGGGTCGAACCAAGAATGAACCAAGTTCGATCATATTTTATCCGTATCAACTCTAATGAGGGTGATATTGTGATTTCGCTCATGAGTCAACAAAATCTTGGGTGGAATGTTAAGAGTATGCAACTTGTAATTTTGAGATTGTGCAATCTATAATTTAAGGCACTAAAGCATGCAACATAGAATTCAAGCCCCACCACAGTGTGCAACCTATAAAAAACTCAAAAATATTAGAGTTTGTAGATAATTGCATTTATATTTTCATTTTTGTATTACATTTACACCCATGCATGCTTCAAGTTATATTAGTTGTACCCATACCATTATAATAATAGGGTTAAGTAATGACTCAATGCCTGTTGTGTTTTTAAAATTCCTATATTACCCTTATTTACTTTAGAAATATGGAATTTTAGAAATTTGAATGAGTAATTAGGATATTTTGTATGTGGGTACTGTGTATTCTAGTATGTTGACGGGTCAATTTTCAAAGGAAAAATGCTTATCAGGCTATGGAGGCATTGCATGAGACAGGGAGGAAACATACTTTTTTGTTTTGGTCAAGATGGCTTTCAAGAAGCACTAGCCATTTGCAAAGCTCTTACTAGGCAAGAGATATGCAATTATCAAAGGTTTAGTTGGAGAGTGATAACCAGTGTATTATCCATATGATCAGTAAACCATCTTCGCAACCACTATGGAAAGTCAGCCTTATCATCCAAGACGTACAACAACTGGCAATTGAGTTCTTCGAAATCCAGTCTGCCGTGAAGCAAATATAATTGTTGATGCCATTGCCAAAGCAACAGTGAAAACGCAAGATTGTTTCTTATAACTACCCCCACTCCCCCCAAAACACCTTCCCTCTTTTTCTTTCCTAAGCTTTGTTATTACATAGAATAGGATCTAAGCTACCTAGAGTTTTTAATTTCAAAAAATAATTTTCCTTATTACCTAAAAAATGTTTCTAGTAATTTTTGGGCACTTTTTCAAATTTTCCTCATTTAAGGACGATTCAATAATAGCAAATGTTTCTGTTTCAATTTTTTTGCCCTTGCTTTAACTAGCAACTATCATAATAGCACATCTTCTTTGCTTAAAAAGAAAAAAACCAAACCAAGCCAACCCCACCGGCTCAAGGAGAACTGAACTACGACATCTTTCTTAAGAATGTTTGTCTTTGCTTGAATAGAATTTGATTATTTCAAAGCGGGTGATCTTTTCTTGAGTAATTTCCAACTGGGTGATGTGGGAGGAAATCAAAATCAAACAAACACTTAAAAGTTCTCACTTGGATAAACATCGCCAACAGAGCTTGGAAGCTTCACATATAATTAGGACTGTACAGAGGGACAAGATTTACCAAAAGAAAAGAAAAAAAGTACAGAGGGACTAGAAAAAAGAATTTTGCTCTAATCAAAATCTAAATAGACCCTGCAATGTGCAAGAAAGAATCCTTCCAGTCACCCAAACTCTTTACCATTAAACAATCAAACTCATTACAACATGAATAAAACAATATCGGATTGTTAACTTTCTTCCTCTTGGTTTCTCTGTTCATCTATATGTTCAAGCTCAAATTAGTCTTTTGGTGGAGGGCTTAAAATCCCTCTATGAAAATCCAAATTTTCCATGCTTGACCATCTTTTTGGTGTTTGTTGAGCTGAACTTGAGTTAGTATCTGATCCCGTAAGTGAATTACTAGAGCTTTTACCTCTCAAATCCATTCCAAGATAATCTGTCAAGACTTTCTTTACGCCAAACCCACGATGATAAGGTTTGTTACCATTGGGGAAGGGAGGTCGCCTCTGTCCTCTTGCAGGGCTAATAAGAGGAGCAGGTGAGAAGCTCGGGTTGGTGATAGCCGTTGCATATGGAGTGCTCGAGACAGGCACCGAGTACGGAATGGAAACCCTCTTGTGAGCAATCACACTGACTCTGTGAATGGAGGTGTAATCATCCGAGTGCTTGGTCAAGTCATCAACATAGAGAAGATCATCAATTCGGGCAACAATGTTGAATGCTAGGCTCTCCAAGATTCTGGAGTAGCTCTCTAGGATAGATTTCCCAACATCCTGACAATTCAAGACATTCATTTCAAAACTGAAATTTGTCTATTAAATTGAGACTAGACAGTGTGTACAACACAAGATCTCAATTAGAAGAACAAACCTTGTTGTGCTGTATCTTGCTCATGTCTAATGTTGTCTGTGGCAGACCTGGGAATCGCTGCTTCACGCAAAGCAAGAGGCTTTCAGCTCGATCTGCAAGCAACTCTCTCTTATCTGCATCACCCATCATCTCCTTGACCATCTCCCATGATGACTTTGAACCAGAACGGGCACTATTACTCGTAGACCTTGAGTTTGTTCTTCTGCGCCAGACATACATGGAGGTTTCGACGCGGTTGGCAATCTCAAGAGCCTGGTGTTCAGAAGATAGGTCAATGCAATCCAGAAGGAATTCGGGAGAGAACTGATCAGATACTATGTAACGGTAGATCATGTCTCCCAGGCTAGCTCTTCCATTCTGAAACCAAATATGCAGAACTTGTCAGTGGTCTTTGTTCTTTGTAATTAACCAGGGAAACAAATTTCATCATATAACACACATTCAACTCTACCTTTGGTAAAGCATCCAAGTAGGATTCAGGGATTTCCATTTCAGCCAATGCAATGCTGTTGATAGCCATGGCAGCTTTAAGGATTTGATTTGTGCTCTCACGCCTGTGTAGTAATTGCTTCCTAGAATTTTCCTGGAGACCACCAGGCGGGACACGAGGAACAGGTAGCCACCACTTTTCCTCTTGACGCTGAAGCGGTCTACGGAAAGAAGCCGATCCATCAGCATCTGTGTTGCAGATCCCTTGGTCAACATACCAAAATTCAGTATTGATGAAGCTATCCAATATCTCCTGTGCAAGGTAAAGACCAGTTAACTTGGATAACTAACACCAAATGAGAAGAAATGTAGTTAATGAACTGGGAACAAGCATTTGTGAATCTCACAAGAAGCATGTTGTCTAGTTTACGCAGTGCGGGGAGATTAATAAAGAGATCTGATCGCGGTCTGCAAGTCATAACCTGATTAATGCATCATGGAACAAATAATGGAAATCAGTTCAATGAACCACTCAAACATTTTGCAGATTTTGTTTGTAGCTATAAAATCATGTAATTGCCCAATTTACTTACAGTAGTTTGCATTGGAAAAGATAAAATCAATGGTCCTCCAATGTTGTGGAAATAGGTAAAACAACCAAAAAGTTTTAGAAATTTCATGTGGGTTGGAATGCAAGAACTAGAACTACCTCAAGCTTGCTTCCATCAGGGAATGTTTGGCAAGAGGGAGCAAATTCAACAATGTGATCACTAACACAAAGAAGCCACTCCATCTCTCTTCGCCACATTGATTTCTTCTCAGGAGGCAGGGGCTCTAATCTCCAAATTTGCCCGAAGAGCGTTGCTACAGATTGGGTAGAGATCAATAAAATTTACAATGAATTGGAATACAATAAGAGACTAGTTTCTCCGATCAAAATAGAGTTAGGCTTAGAGTAGAAAGATTACCACAGAGATTAGTGATGGCATTCGAAATCGCCAATGCTGTGCAAACCCCTTTCCCACATCCAGACATGTCTTCCCCAAGCAACAATTTTGAAAACCTCTCCTTCATCAACTCAACCTCTATTTAAACCCAGAGACCAGAGTTAAACTAGAGACCAGTGCAGAAAGAAACCATGAAAACACATGAATAGGAGGATTAACTTACCAGAAACGTCTGAGACTTGTTTCTCAAATTGTTTGTTCTCTAAATGGGTCTTCTCTTTAGATTTGGTAGCATCAGAAAATGAACAATTTTGTACTTCCGCCCGGATAGGCCAACCTAATGGTGATGCTGAAGATGATTCTACTGAGCTGCTGTTACACCTTTCTTCATTAGTTGTCGCATCAGATGCAGATGTATCGGAGCTGGAATTGCTCTCTCTGCATTCATCTCCAATCGAATCTGCGAATAACTCACTTTCAACCACATTCGCATTGAACGCATCTTTCTTGGCTTCCGTTTCTTGACCCTTGGTAACCCAACCCTCCTCCATTGTCTTATCTCCTAACTCAACAAACCCAGCAGCAGAACCAAAGAACTCACTGTCTTTAACAGCCAGACCTGAACAAATAAAACCTTAAAACGAACCCATAAAGCAGAGATTTCGAAATCCAAAAGCCTAATGCAGAAAATAGACTGGCGTTCAAAGAGCTTCTGAACTTCACTGGTTCCTGTTCTTCCTTCGCTCTTTCTTATCGTCGTTTCTTGCAAGAAGAGAGTTCTATCCATCAAGACTTAACCATTTTGAAGGGTAAAAGGGGGATAGCATATTGGGATTTTGTTTTTGTTGGATATTTATATTGTTGGGAGGGAAGTGAAGGTAGTCATGATGACTAGAGCTTGCTCTAACACATGATCTCTGTGACAGTTTAGGAGATGAAGAGCCTTCACCGTCGCTTCTTGATTTCAAGCTGCAATATTCTCTCTCTTTGCTTTAAAAGGACTGTTGTCTTGAAAACACAGAAAGCCAAAAGATATTCCAGAAGTCCTAGTTTCAAAAATTATTAGTTAAGACAGCAGGGGAATCGTGAATATAACGGGAATCAGGGAATGAGAGCCAGAAATTTATTACCTGTTACCCTTTAGGCCTTTACATTTGAAACTTGAAACTTGAAAGTGTTTTTTAACTGTTTCTGTTTGGCTTGAACTTGGAATGACCCCTATGGGTCCCGGCTGTAGCATTAGAAAACTGTTGGGGCTCAAATGAAGTTAGGTGGTTCAGTACACAAAAACAGCCAAAGAACAAAGAAGTTGCCGAAATGATCGAAGTAGGGTTCTTTGGTAAGGAAACTCTGGAATTTGTAAATACCCCTGAACCCTCTGATCTGATACCCTATGCGTGGGCCCGCCAGAAGTTGCCGTTATATGTTTATGAGTTTATCTTTCCGTAGACATAATTCTAACTGTCATAAACATAATACAGAGACATTTTGGTAATTGTCTTTTTTTTTGTTCACATTTTGGTAATTGTCTATGCGCAGCATTATGCCCGCCATGTCCGCAATATATTGCCGACACGAGATGATATATTGTTGTGTCGGTAAGTACCAATATGGAAAGGAGGTGCGACATGAGGTTTATAATTTATTGACGATATATCGCGAGAAATCAACGATAACTTCAAAATACACTAGGAAATCGCCGAACATATGAAATGTCAATCAAAATCGCTTTCAAACTTGTGTGGTTCGAACATTTAAGGCTTCTTCACAACAAAAGACAACATAAACCCAAATGAAGAGGAGAAAGAAATAAAAGGATGGAAATAAAGAGAATGGCTTATTATAATTGCAGAATGAGACGAAGACCAAGTATCCCTCTACATCATCATCTCTATGATGAATATCAAGGACAACAACAATAAAATTATGGAAAAAGATTGAAAGAGAAGCAACAGCAGCGGCAGAAGACCCCGATTGATAGAGAAGGAGACGGAAACCCTCGTTGGAACCACAATCTGCAATGTCGAGAACTTTGGGCAAATTATCAGCAAAATTCGCCGTCTCGCAAGAGGGCGAAATGGCGAACTTCATCAAGAATTTGCACCTTGTTTATGCCTTGGAATAGGGGATTTAGGGGGAAAAAGAAAAAAGAGGGAGATGAAATCTCATTAGGAGTGGTGGTGTTATAGTAATTTTCATTTTTTTTTTTTTTTGTCGTCATCAAACCAATTATAAAGATAGGGCCCATAGGCTAGGAGATGAAAAAGAGGTTGACTAATAAGTTCATAACACAAGTGCCCCATCTCTTATGGGAACATTCTTTGGTCTTTCTACATATAAAGCGTATGAAGTGTGGGGTTTTAGGCTATAATTGTCCCTTTGATCAATAATCGAAAAAAAATCCATTACAACCTATAGGAATTGTGAGGAGAGGTTAAATTTTGAGACCATCTTGGGGGATGAAAGGAAGGAAGCCTAATATCACCAAAGTGACCACATGGTTGATGGCTCATGGTCTTTGATTGGATTGGCAAGCTTTGACTGTGGACTACATCAATATCACTTGTGAAAATATGCTGATAGGGCCTATTGTGCTCACAGTAGAACACCTTCATGTATGTGAATGCATGTGAGAGATATCTAGATGGAATCTACCAAGCGTCAATGGTAGTTTCACATATTAAATTTCATTTGAATGTCTCATTTGCATCAACAAACATGAAGAAGATTCAATGGACTCACTCAATCATATTCTATAAGCGGGTCTTTTGATGGATCAGAAAATTTAATTGGATCACCAAATTCGGTCCAATATGCGTTATTGGCTCAAAAGAACTCTGAAATGACATTCCACTACTAAAAGTTTGTTCACTTGGCAACGACAGACACCTCTTGATAAAGAAGTCATGGATAGTTTTTCCAACAGATCCGTCCAAAATTTGAAATTATACAGGAAAACCTCATTTCCCATTAACAAAAAGTTAGTAAATCACCACCAAACCCACTAGTCCACAACTTTGTGAAAACCGCTATAATTTGCTGGTAGGTCCTAAAAAGAATTTGGTGAACATTCACTAATACCTCAAACATCTAGTATTTTTTAGCTTTGCTTGTAAGCTTTTAATTCTCCATATCTTCTCGTTGCTTCTATTTTTCGTCATGATGCTGGTAGTTCTAACAGAACCCCGCCTAACTCCCCTCAGGGCCACATTTTCATAACGGCTACCTGGTTTTGTTTTTTCAGATAAAACTTAAAAGCAAAAAAAAAAGAAAAAGAAAAAGAGAGACCCGTTTTGTAGCCGTTCGTAAAGCTGCGGCTTCCATTTTCAAAACGTTAGTTTACTCTTTTACCTACCTGCTCTCCTTTACGGTTGAAATTTGAAATTAGGAATCCCAAAAGCGTGGGAGTCATTCAACTCAGTTAGGTTTAGATTTTTGAACTGACGTTTGCTCTGGTGGTCCCGGGTCTGAAAAAGTGTCTAGCTTAAAGTCCCACATTGTGTTAGTTACCTTGCGGATGTCTCTTGTGCGAGATCAAACGAAAAATCCATCGTAGAGGGGAAAATGACCTCTTTGATCCCAAGTGAGTTAAGATCCGGAACCCGCAACTGTGAGGGTTGAGAACTGTGTTTGTACACCCTTCAACTATATGAACTAAAGGTGAGCACCCTAAACATGTGATAGAGGGTAAAACAATGATAACATGCCAATGCAGGATTGTTCGATTGGTAGGACACGCCTTAGCGAAGAGATTGTGGGTTCAACTCTTGGTGATGGTATTTGTTATATTCTCATCCCCTATATATAAAAAAATAAGTCTTGTATAAAAAAAATGATATATAAAAAAAGATTATATTCTAAATTTTCTGGTTGAGGGATATTTCCTAAATTTTAGGTTTGATTTATATTTTTTATTTCAAAATTCAAAATGGTTTCCATTAGTGATGGAAGATATGTTGCCAAGCTTATTAGGAAAGATATCATTGACTTTTATCTCACCAACTTTAAGTGCAAAATTACTTCTCAATCAACCTTTAATTATCATTTCCTTTCTTAACTAACATAATCTCACCAACTCTATTATCCATTTTATTAATGTGAGATTTTTGCAATTAAGGTACCTTACTTTATGTTTATTACCACAAAAAATTACTCCGCCGTTATTTCCATGAAAATTGGTTTCCTTTAGAGATCATTACCATTATATAAAAGATTACCCTTTGACTTATGATTACAATTAAAAGTTTATTGCCATCCAAGAATCTTGCCAATTATGATTATTCAATCAAGATTCATGCCGCTAAAGATTAAACAATCAATTTATGTTGCCATGTAAAGATTATGACCGTTGTGGGCACTACCCTATAAATAGAGGGGTTGATTGCTAAGAAAAATCACTGATACTCTCCACTTTTTTTGACTTTATAACGGTTCTATCTTCTCTTATTTTTCTTTTCTCCAGTTTGATCAAGAGAGTGTCCCTGTTCTTCCTAGAGTTCCTTTGATCTTGCGCTTGGATCTGAGGGGCTATTGCTATTGAATCCTAGAGGTTATTTGGTTGACCTGGTAGCACTGATACAAGGATCGAGGGGCTAAAATATTCCTTAAGGTCATTGACTTTTACGCCACAAAAAATAAGATAAGTTGTTCCAATTGAGTCTTAGATTACTTGTTTTGGTTGTGTCTCTAATCTACTTCCGTTTTAAGATTTGGATTGTCTTCTCTAAGCTCTTGTCAATTCTGGTTAATTTTCTAAACCTAACAATCTTAAGGGATATGGCTTCTGGTGATTCTACAATGCTAACTACCCTTAAGGCTGTAGGTAAAACTCTATATACCTCTATTCAATAATAGAAGGGGAAAGATCATTTACCTAGATTCACTTTCTCGAAATAGAATTACCGTAGCGGAAGTTAATTTGGATTCCACGCCCTTGTTCTTCCACGAACTTGTCACTGGTTTGATTCCACAATCACAAGGAGAGGAAATGTATTCCACAACCCAAATGCTTTGTGGATGGATGGTATAAGATTGAGATCCAAAATAAGAAGAAGAAGATCCTCGAACAATCCCTCATTCCTGCGTTTCTTGAAGAGAGGGAGAGAGAGAGGGAGCCGCCTTTTAGGAAATCTCACGTATGAATAATGTGATCACCCTAGTGATATGGTGGTTACGAAAATATATAACTCTATATTTTGTAACCGCCCTAAAAGTGACTTTTCAATTTTGCCCTGGGCATATAATTATATTAGTAATTAATAAATCCCAACATCTCCCACTTGCACAAAGGCAAGTGTTAATCTCTCTTTCACTGTGTGTCCCAAACACACATGTATATCCTAGATATACATATTTTGATCTCTCTTCTATGTATCCCAGATACATAGACATCTTGTATCACAGACACCAACATCCACAAGTCATACTGGCAAATGGGTTGTGTGACCGGTGATATACCCTCACACGTGAGCCCCAAACTAGAAACCTTCCCATAAGGCCAAAATGGCACATCACTCAAAGAAACACATCAAATAAGAATTACTATATCACAGTGTCCTAGGTTTATTCAAACTCACCAGACTAAAGGTATCTCGATCCCTCTGAGAGATCACCTTCTTGTCCTTAACATGTTCACTAATGTAACACATACAGTTGGCGCCAACAAACACTTTTAGGATGCAGTTGAATCAAACATTTCCTTTCGCCCCAGACCATCACTACACTTAGGATTGACTCATTTCCTAGTAATGCCCTTTTAGGTCAAATCAATCATGACCATAGGTAACACCCCAAAGTAGCCACATCAACCCTTTGTTTCATGATGTCGTCGAAAGTCACTAAGAACACTAATGGACCATAAGGTCCAGGACTCACACAATGAAAGGAGCAAGGATCCGTCCTCTCATTTCCTATGATTGCCAAGCACACATAGTATAATATACGTGTCACACCCCGCCCGCCAGGCCCGGGTTACCCGCCCGACAACCCGTGGGTGCGATCCGTCACAGGATCCATGGTTTTAGTCTATCAATAATAATAAATACAAATACATGAATCAAGAGCAAGAATAGTACAATAATCAATAAAAAGGTTACAGGAGTCCAAATACTCCAATAAAAATCCAAGAACGAACGAAAGAAGGAAGATCCAGAATCAAAAGTAATATCGAGTTCAGCGGAAGCAAAATAAGTAACTAAATAGTCTTCATCTTCGGGAGGCTTCATGCTCGCAAGTTCATGTATCATCGTCTGTGCCACATCGGCTTCAAACGAGAAGGCTCTTTCATACGAATCATCTCCAACTTCGACGTTGTGCAACCATGCATACAGTTTATATAATACATACGATGAAAGGAATGAGTTCCAACGAACTCGGTAAGGAACAAGCAATTCTCATATATATGTCAACACAATCCACGAATGCACATATGAAATGATATGGATGATATGCAGAAATATGAATGCTACTAAGATCTAACTATGCAAGTCTCTAATAGCTGACATGCTTTAAGATATACACCAGCCCTCCTTTGGGTAAGTCTCATCACTACGATCCGGCAAGGACTGGTTACCCTCTGTAGGGATCCTGGGCAAAGGGGTAAGTCCACACTGGCTCTCAAAACCGTGGCTGGGGGTTAAGTCAACACTCTCTCACCACGACCATTGGCAATGAGTCTTGGCGCATGTCGGGGTTTCTAATCCAATGCAAGGTCATAATGGTAACATACTATATGAAGTCCGAGATACTTCCCCTATGGCACCAACCAACTCGGTTCAGTATCCTTCGCAACCTAGGAGTAAGAATCCTCACGGATTTGGATACCTCTGTTGGACTCCACTCCTTAACCCTATGGTCATCCACATATTATTGGGGCGGATGCTCTCATGACTCCTCGCGACACCCGGTCCGCTCCTTGGACGTCCATGAGCCCAACCCTAACATATGCAACCCTACCATTACATGACCAATAGTGGACCACTGAGTCTCCGCACGGACTGGTTACCGCTGTTGGATGAAACATAGTCACGTCACCATTGTCACGGGTCACCCGGCTTCAATTCCCCTGCCGAAAGGGTAATAGCATGTGGGGTACCTAGCCATGCAATTCTAGACTCCCTAAGTATGTCATCAAGTAATCATGATAGTCTTTGGAGACATCAGCGAGCATGTGTCCCATTCCACAGCCTTCTGATATCCCAAGCCAAGATATCCCAATGGAATACCCCTTCCATCACAATCACACTACATCACTCTTTATCATATCATGAACAGTCGTGCAATATCATAAAAGATGAAGTACATCAAAGAACACCACAAACAGCAAGTGTACAATAAGATTCACATTCTTTATACAATTACAGCAAGTTACATGATCAAAGAATAGTAAATAGAACAACAGAATCATCATGTATATGTAATTGCATATAAATAAGAATGCATGTCCTTACCTGTAATTTAGTAGAAGTCCTCTAACTTGCAATCCAAAAACTATTATAAGACTTTTATTTGAAACAGAGAACACCTAGGCATAGGGTTACAAGAATGTATAAGAGTCAAGAGTCAAAACAATTCAAAAATCAAACCTACACAGTTACTGGAAACCAGCCGGTTGCTTGTGGCGGTTGCTTAAGTTAAGCGACCTCCACAAGCGACCGCCCCTGTTTCAGACAGTTTCCAACTCCGAAAATCAGACTTTTTATCATCCGATTTCAATCCGTTTTGGGATGATCTTAGTCCGAAATTCAAGCTTAATAAGTCTAGAACAAGGGGGTAACAAGAAACCCTAGAATTAACAAAGATTTATTACCCAAATCATTCCCCTTGATGGGATCCATCCATTAAACAAATGCGGGGATTCGTTTTCGGACAGGATCTCATCAAGAACATTGAAAAGGGAGATACAACAAATCAAATGGGTAACCACCAACAAAAAGGGGATGGGTTCATATCAATCAGAGGTTAGAAAGAAGAGAATTGCAGATGGAGATTCATTACCTTAATCAGAATCACCAAGAATAGAAGAGAAAAGGTTTTATATCATTAACAGCACTTCAGACCTGAATCCCGCACGTTTCCACCTGCCTCCTAATCGCCCAAAATAGCAATCCCGAACATAATAATGCGTTAATAGGGCGAGGGATGCTATTTATAACGAACAGGGGGCAAAATAGGGCATTTTCCCGCAAGCAGAACCGGGCGGTCGCTTAAGGCGGTCGCTTGGTTTAATCAACCGCCACTAGTAACCACCCCCAAGTATATTGCTATACAAGGGTGCTTTGCTCATGGGGTTGAAGACCAAGTACAACCTAACCCAAATGAAGACATGGGGGAGATCATAGTCCGAAAAATCAATCATAATAGGTTTGTAACAAAGAGGTTAGGGTTTCATCATAACATATGGCTCATGAAAAGGTTATGATCACGGAAAGAGAGGGAATGATTGTTATCAAGAAAATAACGAGAAATCATAGGAAATCTAGTTTATGTTAACGAAACATTACCCATGAGGTTTCCCGCACATGGAAGGTTACAAGAGGTTTCGAGAAAGATCATTCAAGGGTTAGGGTTAAGGTTTCAAGAATCTATTAGCTAGGGTTAAGATCATGATGATGATCATAGATCTCAAAGAATAGAATGAGATCATGGAATAGATGGTTGCAAGGATGCATCATCTTTTTCCTGATCTCAAACAAGAACAAGACCGAAGAAAGAATAATTAGAAATCCTAATTAGGTTAAACATGGATCATGAAGAAAATATAGTGATCAAGTTTAGGTTAACACAAATATCACCCAAGGGAAAGAGAAACAAAGAATGCACAATCTGAAAAAGTGTTGGGAAGTTTCCAACAAATAAAAGAACAATAGGGTTTCATATATGGTTACCTCTCATAAGAGTTGGTTACCTCTCATGAGAGTTACCCATAATTAATTCTCACAAAAACAACCCAAGATAGATAAAGGAAAGTCTCATTAGTATTTCAAAATAAAGAATGGAATTAGAAAGGGTCTACTAATGAGAGAAAATAAGGTTCTCAATTAAAGTGAAGGGAAACAAATTCAAATAATACAATTAGGGATTTACTAACAAGAATCCGTGTATCCCACGAAAAGACTAAGGAGAATAAAGATTCACCCTTAGGGCAAGGAATTTACAATCAAGAAAGGTTTTGGGGAGGGTCCAATGAATTAATAGAAAATAAAAGGGTTGCCAATTGTTCCAAGGAAAAACAAGGATCAACTCCTCGATCATGAGGACACAAGGGAAGGTCATGGTAATAATATGAGACCTTTCCCACAATAATAAAGATAGGTAGGAAATTAGGGAAAGTATCATTAAGAGCTTTGGTGGAATCAAATTCAAGGATCATCGCCATATGGCTTCAAGATCATAAAGTGAATTGGGGGATTCACTCTAGGGTTAAAAGAATTAAAGAAGAGGTCATTACAGTAGTGTAATACCCTTCTCATGATCAGAAAATCAGAAGTAGAGAAGAAAGAATGAATTAAAGAAGAAAGCGAATTGCATACCAACCTTTTAGAAGAGAAACCGATGAAGAAACCCGAACGAGTTGCTTGAGGATCTTTCTTGGCTTCGAAGGAGAGGTTCTAGGGATCTTCCCACGTTCTCCCAAGGCTTAGAAACAGATTGAGAGTGAAACACATGGAGTTCCCCCTTTTAAATAGCACAAAGAGTTCAAGAGTTACTAGGGTTTCACCAAACCGACCAAACCTGACCCGATGGTTGATTGGTTGCAAAAGAGGAAGTTCAAAGGTCGATCCCACACTATCTAGAGGTTTAGAAACATGGTGGGAATAGTTTACCACGAAATTAAAAGAAATAAAGCTTTTGAAAACCTTCAAAACAGATATTTACCAAAATGCCACTGCCTGGACAGCTTATTCAAAAACAAAGGATTTAATGGGCCTAACTTCAATATTTTTGGATGGGCTTCTTTAAACACATCATACTACTTACCTAGTATGGAGGGAAGTCTTCAAACCAAGTCCAACTAAGCTTTAGGTCCATCAACCAAGTTCTTCTTCACAAATAAATAGTTCAACACCAAATCAAATAAGGTTTCCATAAGGAAACACCATCATCAATATCCATGGGTTTTGGGTCAAACACCATATCTTCTACTGAGATGGCCCACAAAGACATTTTCCTAAGATTTTCAAAGATAGAAAAACTGAAATCATGGTCAAACTTCAAAGTCAACATTAAATAAAACCCGACTTCACGCAAAACAGATCGGGTTTCCGGGCTAGATTTGGGCTGGGTGTCACATTCTCCCCCCCTTAAAATAATTTCGTCCTCGAAATTCGGAGAGTACTTGGTTTTCAAAGGAATGGAGATACATTGCTTTTATCTTGACTTTCTTCCCCCAAAAACAACGGAAAACAAATAACAATTTTTTTTTTTTTTTTTTTTTTTTTGGAAATCAACGGAGAAAATCTAACATGCTTTGAAATCAAATCGAAAGTATAATCATGGCTTCATGAAGATTTCACAAGGATCATGGCGAAGATCAATATGAAGATCATAAAACCATAAGAATGAAAGGAGGTTGTAGAAGAGATGGTTGCAAGGATGCGGCATCTTCTTCATAGCCTCAACCACAAAGAATAAAACATAGTAAGAGTAGATCAATACAATACAAGAGAGATTATTAATCTTTGATTGAATAAAAGGAGATGAAAAGTTTGAAGTCTTGAAACAATTAGAAGGAAATAACAATTCATGAAGATCACACTTGATTTCTCTTCGAAATCATCATGTGGAGAATTTACAAGGTTATAGAGTATACGGAGATCCACTTTAGAACAACAAGGATAGAAGGATTAGTCATGGGAATGATTTAAAATTACCCTCCTATCAAAGGGAGATAGAAGGCACTAGAAAAATCGAAGAAAGAATAGGTAAGCTTCGGGGTAAACTTCTACCAAACGAAACTAGGTAACTTATACGGTAGAGAAATAAATCGAACAATGCATATGGTATGTATGCATTTGGCACAGTAGCAAGGTTAGGATTAGTTGGGATTCCGAATCTTTACAAGGGGATGGAAAGTACAACGAAAATAGATCTAATAGGTACAACAAACTAGACTCTTGGCTGACTTCTTAAATGGCAAAGAGGAATTCAAAACAAAGCAGATGATAAGAATGCGAGAGATGTACAGTTGACAAATCGAACGAAGATAAGAACAAAGGCTATGAATAACGAACATGAAGAAAAGTTTTCTAGGCTTCCCAAAAGATTCTAGGGTTTCAAAGGTCTTCCACGTCACAGAACACACAAGCAGAGATTATACGAAGATAAGAAGGCGACAGTCAAAACTTCAGATTAGATTTAGGCTCAGGATGAAAATGATGATTGATGAGGGTATGTAACGATAAGGACGAGGATACTGAGGATGAGAATGAGCACTAGGATGAGGTTCAAGTTCAGGATGAGACTCAGGATTAGGAGATTCAAGAAGATGAGGAGGAAACTATTCCAACTCGACAGTTGGAGGTGAGAGGTCCATCAAATTCAAATTTCGAGGCATCAGGTGTGGTTTCTCAGTTGTCAACGATAACTTCCACACAAGAAAGGATAGAGACTCAACAAGAGAGGATGGGGACACACATATACATTATAGAATATTGACTAACACGACTAGAGGAGGAGTCTCAAACTATGAAAGATTAGCTTGATTCTCAGAAACGATTAACAAGACAGACAGTTCTAGGAATTCCTTTTATGTCATCACAGATGTATTCACTTTCAGAATTGTAAACCTAAGTGATTAGTGAAGTTAAATTTGTATCACTTGTGTTATTGTATATTATGCTTTTCTTTTGTTGCATTAACAATTGTTCAATGTTTAGTTATGACTCATAACGACCACTCACAACCATTACTCCCAACGACAACTTAAAACAACAACTCCCGACTCGGACTCGTATGACAACACATGACGACAACACGACTCAGACTCATACGACAACACATGACGACAACATGACTCAGACTCATATGACGACTTACTCCCAACAACATCTCACAACCAAACTCACTCACAAGGACAACTCATGACTCAACACACATACTCAATAACTGACAACTCAACTTTAACCCATGACTACTACCCAAGTACAAGTCATAAATTTTAATTATTGTGCATTATTCAAACTTGTGTATTATGCTTCATTTATTCAAGTTTCTAATCCAAGGTTCTCTATTATTCACCTCTAAGACAACTTGAGTCACTTCTGGATCTATGACTCAGATTGCTCATCTAATACTTGTATTAACTATTATTGACTTCGTAAAACCAAGGCTCTGATACCACTCTGTCACACCCCGCCCGCCAGGCCCGGGTTACCCGCCCGACAACCCGTGGGTGCGATCCGTCACAGGATCCATGGTTTTAGTCTATCAATAATAATAAATACAAATACATGAATCAAGAGCAAGAATAGTACAATAATCAAATAAAAGGTTACTGAGGAGTCCAAATACTCCAATAAAAATCCAAGAACGAACGAAAGAAGGAAGATCCCGAATCAAAAGTAATATCGAGTTCAGCGGAAGCAAAATAAGTAACTAAATAGTCTTCATCTTCAGGAGGCTTCATGCTCTGCAAGTTCATGTATCACCGTCCGTGCCACATCAGCTTCAAACGAGAAGGCTCTTTCATACGAATCATCTCCAACTTCCGACGTTGTGCAACCATCCCGTACAGTTTATATAATACATACGATGAAAGGAATGAGTTCCAACGAACTCAGTAAGGAACAAGCAATTCTCATATATATGTCAACACAATCCACGAATGCACATATGAAATGATATGGATGATATGCAGAAATATGAATGCTACTAAGATCTAACTATGCAAGTCTCTAATAGCTGACATGCTTTAAGATATACACCAGCCCTCCTTTGGGTAAGTCTCATCACTCTGATCCGGCAAGGACTGGTTACCTCTCGTAGGGATCCTGGGCAAAGGGGTAAGTCCACACCGGCTCTCAAAACCGTGGCTGGGGGGTTAAGTCAACACTCTCTCACCACGACCATTGGCAATGAGTACTTGGCGCATGTCGGGGTTTCTAATCCAATGCAAGGTCATAATGGTAACATACTATATGAAGTCCAGATACTTCCCCTATGGCACCAACCAACTCGGTTCAGTATCCTTCGCAACCTAGGAGTAAGAATCCTCACGGACTGGATACCTCTGTTGGACTCCACTCCTTAACCCTATGGTCATCCACATATTATTGGGGCGGATGCTCTCATGACTCCTCGCGACACCCGGTCCGCTCCTTGGACGTCCATGAGCCCAACCCTAACATATGCAACCCTACCATTACATGACCAATAGTGGACCACTGAGTCTCCGCACGGACTGGTTACCGCTGTTGGATGAAACATAGTCACGTCACCATTGTCACGGGTCACCCGGCTTCAATTCCCCTGCCGAAAGGGTAATAGCATGTGGGGTACCTAGCCATGCAATTCTAGACTCCCTAAGTATGTCATCAAGTAATCATGATAGTCTTTGGAGACATCAGCGAGGCATGTGTCCCATTCCCGACCCTTACGATATCCCAAGCCAAGATATCCCAATGGAATACCCCTTCCATCACAATCACACTACATCACTCTTTATCATATCATGAACAGTTGTGCAATATCATAAAAGATGAAGTACATCAAAGAACACCACAAACAGCAAGTGTACAATAAGATTCACATTCTTTATACAATTACTGACAAGTTACATGATCAAAGAATAGTAAATAGAACAACGAGAATCATCATGTATATGTAATTGCATATAAATAAGAATGCATGTCCTTACCTGTAATTTAGTAGAAGTCCTCTAACTTGCAATCCAAAAACTATTATAAGACTTTTATTTGAAACAGAGAACACCTAGGCATAGGGTTACAAGAATGTATAAGAGTCAAGAGTCAAAACAATTCAAAAATCAAACCTACACGATTCTTTCGGAAACCAGCCGGTTGCTTGTGGCGGTCGCTTAAGTTAAGCGACCTCCACAAGCGACCGCCTCGTTTGAGACAGTTTCCAACTCTCGAAAATCGGACTTTTTATCATCCGATTTCAATCCGTTTTGGGATGATCTTAGTCCGAAATTCAAGCTTAATAAGTCTAGAACAAGGGGGTAACAAGAAACCCTAGAATTAACAAAGATTTATTACCCAAATCATTCCCCTTGATGGGATCCATCCTTTAAACAAATGCGGGGATTCGTTTCTGGACAGGATCTCATCAAGAACATTGAAAAGGGAGATACAACAAATCAAATGGGTAACCACCAACAAAAAGGGGATGGGTTCATATCAATCGAGAGGTTAGAAAGAAGAGAATTGCAGATGGAGATTCATTACCTTAATCAGAATCACCAAGAATAGAAGAGAAAAGGTTTTATATCATTAACAGCACTTCAGACCTGAATCCCGCACGTTTCCACAGCCTCCTAATCGCCCAAAATAGCAATCCCGAACATAATAATGCGTTAATAGGGCGAGGGATGCTATTTATAACGAACGGGGGGCAAAATAGGGCATTTTCCCGCAAAGCGGTAACCGGGCGGTCGCTTAAGGCGGTCGCTTGGTTTAATCAACCGCCACTAGTAACCACCCCCAAGTATATTGCTATACAAGGGTGCTTTGCTCATGGGGTTGAAGACCAAGTACAACCTAACCCAAATGAAGACATGGGGGAGATCATAGTCCGAAAAATCAATCATAATAGGTTTGTAACAAAGAGGTTAGGGTTTCATCATAACATATGGCTCATGAAAAGGTTATGATCACGGAAAGAGAGGGAATGATTGTTATCAAGAAAATAACGAGAAATCATAGGAAATCTAGTTTATGTTAACAGAAACATTACCCATGAGGTTTCCCGCACATGGAAGGTTACAAAAGGTTTCCAGAAAGATCATTCAAGGGTTAGGGTTAAGGTTTCAAGAATCTATTAGCTAGGGTTAAGATCATGATGATGATCATAGATCTCAAAGAATAGAATGAGATCATGGAATAGATGGTTGCAAGGATGCATCATCTTTTCCTGATCTCAAACAAGAACAAGACCGAAGAAAGAATAATTAGAAATCCTAATTAGGTTAAACATGGATCATGAAGAAAATATAGTGATCAAGTTTAGGTTAACACAAATATCACCCAAGGGAAAGGGAGAGAAACAAAGAATGCACAATCTGAAAAAGTGTTGGGAAGTTTCCAACAAATAAAAGAACAATAGGGTTTCATATATGGTTACCTCTCATAAGAGTTGGTTACCTCTCATGAGAGTTACCCATAATTAATTCTCACAAAAACAACCCAAGATAGATAAAGGAAAGTCTCATTAGTATTTCAAAATAAAGAATGGAATTAGAAAGGGTCTACTAATGAGAGAAAATAAGGTTCTCAATTAAAGTGAAGGGAAACAAATTCAAATAATACAATTAGGGATTTACTAACAAGAATCCGTGTATCCCACGAAAAGACTAAGGAGAATAAAGATTCACCCTTAGGGCAAGGAATTTACAATCAAGAAAGGTTTTGGGGAGGGTCCAATGAATTAATAGAAAATAAAAGGGTTGCCAATTGTTCCAAGGAAAAACAAGGATCAACTCCTCGATCATGAGGACACAAGGGAAGGTCATGGTAATAATATGAGACCTTTCCCACAATAATAAAGATAGGTAGGAAATTAGGGAAAGTATCATTAAGAGCTTTGGTGGAATCAAATTCAAGGATCATCGCCATATGGCTTCAAGATCATAAAGTGAATTGGGGGATTCACTCTAGGGTTAAAAGAATTAAAGAAGAGGTCATTACAGTAGTGTAATACCCTTCTCATGATCAGAAAATCAGAAGTAGAGAAGAAAGAATGAATTAAAGAAGAAACGAATTGCATACCAACCTTTTAGAAGAGAAACCGCTGAAGAAACCTGAACAGTTGCTTGAGTATCTTTCTTGGCTTCGAAGGAGAGGTTATAGGGATCTTCCCACGTTCTCCCAAGGCTTAGAAACAGATTGAGAGTGAAACACATGGAGTTCCCCCTTTTAAATAGCACAAAGAGTTCAAGAGTTACTAGGGTTTCACCAAACTGACCAAACTGACCCTGATGGTTGATTGGTTGCAAAAGAGGAAGTTCAAAGGTCGATCCCACACTATCTAGAGGTTTAGAAACATGGTGGGAATAGTTTACCACGAAATTAAAAGAAATAAAGCTTTTGAAAACCTTCAAAACAGATATTTACCAAAATGCCACTGCCTGGACAGCTTATTCAAAAACAAAGGATTTAATGGGCCTAACTTCAATATTTTTGGATGGGCTTCTTTAAACACATCATACTACTTACCTAGTATGGAGGGAAGTCTTCAAACCAAGTCCAACTAAGCTTTAGGTCCATCAACCAAGTTCTTCTTCACAAATAAATAGTTCAACACCAAATCAAATAAGGTTTCCATAAGGAAACACCATCATCAATATCCATGGGTTTTGGGTCAAACACCATATCTTCTACTGAGATGGCCCACAAAGACATCTTCCTAAGATTTTCAAAGATAGAAAAACTGAAATCACGGTCAAACTTCAAAGTCAACATTAAATAAAACCCGACTTCCACGCCAAGGGGCGGGGGGGGGGGGGCCGCGGGCGGCGCGCAACACAAAAACCCCCCCCACCGCGCGCCGCCGCCCCCCCGCCGCCCCCAAGCACCCGCCCGGCACCCAAAAAGGGAAAGCCCCCCCGCCCCGGGCGGCGGCCCCCCCCCGGGGGGGCGGGCCAGCGATCCACGGTTTTAGTCTATCAATAATAATAAATACAAATACATGTAATCAAGAGCAAGAATAGTGCAATAATCAATTAAAAGGTTACAAGAGTCCAAAAACTCAAATAAATATCCAAGAACGAACGAAAGAGGGAAAATCAAGAATCAAAAGTAATATCAAGTTCAGAGGAAGCAAAATAAATAACTAAATAATCTTCTTTCTGGTTTTCTTTTATAAATCCAAAAACTAGTTTTCTAACTTAGCAAATAAAGATGTCCTCCAATCTTTCTCCATACGATCATCAAAATCCTGGCAATCTGCCTCCGTCGGCCATCAATGGTGCTAAAAGTGCACACACGCATCTTCAGGAGGCTTCATGCTCTGCAAGTTCATGTACCACTGTCTGTCTCACATCGACTTCATACGAGAAGGCTCTTTCATATGAATCATCTCCAACTTCAGACATTGTGCAACCATCTGTACAGTTTATATAATACATACAATGAAAGGAATGAGTTCCAACGAACTCAGTAAGGAACAAGCAATTCTCATATATATGTCAATACAATCCACGAATGCACAGATGAAATGATATAGATGGTATGCAGAAATATGAATGCTACTAAGATCTAACTATGCAAGTCTCTATTAGCTGACATGCTTTAAGATATACACCAGTTCTCCTCTGGGTAAGTCTCATCACTCTGATCCAGCAAGAACTGGTTACCTATGTAGGGATCTGGGCAAAAAGGGAAAGTCCACACCTGGCTCTCAAACCATGGCTGGTGGTTAAGTCAACACTCTCTCACCACGACCATTGGCAATGAGTACTGGCGCATGTTGGGGTTTCTAATCCAATGCAAGTCATAATGGTAACATACTATATGGAGTCCAGATACCTCCCCTATGGCACCAACCAACTCGGTTCATTATCCTTCGCAACCTAGGAGTGAGAACCCTCACGGACTGGCTACCGCTGTTGGACTCCACTCCTTAACCCTATGGTCATCCACATATTATTGGGGCGGATGCTCTCATGAACCCTCACGACACCCGGTCCGTTCCTTGGACGTCCATGAGCCCAACCCTAACATATGCAACCCTACCATTGCATGACCAACAGTGGACCACCGAGTCTCCGCACGGACGGTTACCATTGTAGGATGAAACATAGTCATGTCACCATTGTCACTGAGTCACCCGGCTTCAATTCCCCTGCCGAAAGGGTAATAGCATGTGGGGTACCTAGCCATGCAATTCTATACTCTCCTAAGTATGTCATCCAGTAATCATGATAGTTCTAGAGGCATCAGTGAGCATGTGTCCCATACCACAGCACTCTAATATCTCCAGCCAAGATATCCCAATGGAATACCCCTTCCATCACAACTACACTACATCACTCTTTATCATATCATGAACAGTTGTGCAATATCATAAAAGATGAAGTACATTAAGGAACACTACAAACAACGAGTATACAATAAGATTCACATGCTTTATACAATTACAGCAAGTTATATGATCAAAGAATAGTAAATAGAACAAGCTGAATCATCATGTATATGTAATTGCATATAAACAAGAATGCATATCCTTACTTGTAATTATGTAAAATTCCTCTAACTTGAATTCCAGAAACTATTATAAGACTTTTATTTGAAACAGAGAACACCTAGGCATAGGGTTACAAGAATATATAAGAGTCAATAGTCAAAACAATACAAAAATCAAACTTACACAGACATCTGAAACCGGCGGTCGCTTAGGTTGAGCGACCGCCACTAGTGATCGCCCCAAAAACAGAGAGTTTCAAATCGAAACTCGGGCTTCGATCATCCGTTTTGGTTTGAATCTTTATGATTCTAAGAAGGACCAGCTGCTTGTCTAATTTAGACATAAAATCGCGTAAATGATCACTCAAACTTGTAAGAATTACCATATGTCTATATGTATTTGGGTACTATTGTAGTTTTATACTTATAAATGTTCTTGTACTTATTCAGTGTCGTATATATATACATAAGAAAAGAAGGTATGATCTCAATGATTAATAATGAAAACCAGTCAATTCATAAGGTCCCATGAAAATCTGGCTTAAATCTCACTTTGTTGCATTATAGGCTGAACAAGCCATGAGTTCCATGTGAATGATAGCATCTTTTTTTTGGTCACAAGACACTTTTTTTGGGTTTTTTGGGGTGGGGAATCCTCATTAGAGGTAAAGAACCGGAGAAGGTCTTACAGACATTGAATCTTCTTTTTAGTCTTTTGGGTTGATGTTTACCTTCAATGCATGAAGATGATGTGATGCTCTGCACGGAAAGATTCAAATTCAGGCATTCTTGAGGGTTGAGATTTGCCATTCCCAAAAGAGGTCCAACCTCACAATGGGTGGCTAAGGGTTGATGAACCTCTCTTCCACAAACCCATATATATATATTCCTTCTTAACCCCAAGAGAGCAACTTCCTTCCCACAAGTCCCTATTGAGGGGTTAAGTGAGGTCACACCATCACTACCACTTAGTTGTCAACCTAATCATTTTAATTAAAAAATTAAAAATGAACCAAATCATGCTTAATAAAAACAGAAACCGTGGCTCAATGTAATTGTTGTTACTTTTGAAACAATCCACATCATAGCAAGATAACTTATTTGCAGATATGATAAATATTCCTAGGTTGATGAAATTTAAGAAGAAAGAATAATATCACATGCACTTTTGCTTGGACTAAGAACCTTGATTGCACTAAAAGTTTTTTAATTTTATATACAGGGAAAGAGAAAATTTCTTGTCACCATGATTTTGACATTTGAATTGCAATTATATATCAACTTGTTTTAGCAAGTGGAAGATTGATGATGATATTTAACAAATGAAAACATCTGAACAAGATCAAGGATTTATGATGGAAACTTGTGACTTAGTACGCATAATCTCAGATATTCTTAACACAGAATGAATCCCATTCGACATGGAACAGCTAAGAAAAGAGTGAAAAGGAAAGTAGAATAGTAAAAGCTACAGTAGGTATGCATATGGAATTGAGCAAAATACAAAGAATGAATCAACCAGAAGCAACCAAAAACACAGAACAAATGAACCTCTCTTCCTTCATTTCCTTCTAAATTATTGTATCATCTCATTAGAGCTACAAAAATAATAGAATGGATCATACACTAACAATAAACTATAAGAAAAAGTAGAGCATTTCCAAGAATGTCAATTGGGTTGTTGCCTTCACTCATGCTGTCTCATCAAGTTGCATCTCTCTCCCTCAAACGCCAAATTGTGAAAACGTTGAAAGTTGGGAAAATGATGCCTTTGCTTTGATCATACTCTTCCTTGCTATCCATTCTACCTAACAAAGGACAACTTGACTACCTATCATGAATGCTTTCTTTCGATCACTTTCGCATCGATCTCAGCTCAGCTTTCAGCTTATCTCGACCGGCATGGCCGCAATGTAATGACGATGGTTGATGTGAATTGTATAATTGTAAGGTGAAGAGGGGGCCAAGGTCCAAGCCCAGCTCACCCAGATTCCGCTACCCTCCACTAGAGTTAGCACGGAAGAATCTATCTTCTGAAAAGTTTGGTCGCTGATGATAAGTTAGAACAGCAGCCACAACCGCCCAATTGCCACAAAAACGACAGCAATGATCAATACTCTTCCCCCTTCCCCTTGATAGCGATGATGAAGCTCCGCTATAGTATGGATCGCCGAGGTATATCATCGACGTATCATTCACCGGCGGTGCGTCTGCTGCCTGTGGATTCTTCCCTGAGGATGACGTACGGCTGCATCCAATTCAAACACCTTTACGTTAGACTCCAATTATTTAGTCAATTAAAAACACTACCCACATCTGTAAATCTCACACACTATGCTGGGCCGTAAAGCTTCCACAAGTTTTGCCAGAAAAACTCAGTCAGGCTTTTCGTCAAACATGTGATGCGCATCACCACAAATACCAGTCATCACTCCCCAATCTCATAAATTAATTAATATTACCCAGAAAGAAAAAAAATAATTTTTATGTTAGTAAAAATGGGGCGGCGACGTCGGCACCACCAAAGTGCAATAATAAAAATTAGGTGATTTGTCGGCAAAACGGCAAGAAGAAGCATCCATCGGTTGCTTTCTCTCTATCTGAACCTGATGGTTTCTGTCGTTTCCAGGTTTCAGCGAGCCGTTGCAGTTATCGTAAACCGTGCCACAAAACCACCGTTGATTTGGCATTGGGAACAAGAGTGAAACGCAAGATCCCAATCCAACGGTTAGTTCCTGACGAGAACGCCAACGGCTCTTTGACGATTGAGATAAAGTTAGTCAGACCCAACTACCCTTAACGATTTCCGAGAATGACATTTTTTTTTAATGCAAGAACGAACCTGGTGCCAGAGGCAGAAGAAGGGCAAAAAGTGATAAGATAATTCGCGTTAGCGCAGGTGAAAGTACTGGTGCCGTCATCGTAGGCGTAGCTGTAGGCACGAGGACAAGCGTTCTTAAAGAATTCAGAATAAGAAGATGGCTTGCACGTGTTTGGATTCCCATAGGCACCGCTGCAGCAATATTGTGGATCACCAAACGCTTCACACGCGCTTTTACACGCTACGCCGTCGCTGCTCTCTGTGCTGGTCACCTTGAGTTCCGATGGACACGCGCTGTTAAGGTCCACCACGCACCCCGTGACGGTGCAATTCCCACCGGAACCGTTTTGCGGTTCAACTAACATGGGCAGGTTGTAACCGTCCACCAAACTGACGTCGTAAAAGTCAAGCCCACCTGCACCGTTAAGAGTGAATTCGGCTAACGTAGCAGGGGGGTGTAGCACCACCGGCGCATTCTATCTTTCCTGACCCACAATCACCGGTGACGCATGTGAACTGACCACCGGTTGAATCTTGACTGCAAAGTGTCCGACCCCATAGCCGGCCGGACCAACCAACCGGTACGGAGAGGGTATTCGACTCGCCGGTTTGAAGAACGAAACCGGTGGAAGATAGCGGCGCCGTTCCTGCGCCGGAGAGAATCCCCGGCCATACTGTATATCCGCAATTGTTTGTTAGAGTGAATGAAACTCCATATGTTCCTGCAATATCAAAAACGTAAATGGGTTTTAGAAAAATCTCCATTACAGCGAAGAAAAAACAGATTGTTTCGAATTCTAATTCTAATTCATACCTGAGATGATTTTAAGAATAAGGAAAGAAAGGAGAGAAACAGAGGAAGAAACTCTAGCCATTATGGAAGAGAAGAACAAGTTGAATGAAAAAAGATAAAGAAGAAGAAGTAGTTGAGATTTTGGTAATCAAAGACTTGAATCTTTCCTCCAATTCCAGACAAACAAAAAAGGGAAGTTAAAAACAGAATGGCAGAATGAGCTCTCATTTATAGACTTGCAGGAGCAAGGAAGGTAGTGGGCCCTCTCTTGTGATTTATTACTGCAGTGCTCGCTTCGGAGAAGCTGGTTTTTTTTTTTTGGGTGGTAGAAACTAGAAAGTCGCTTCTGTTTTATTTATTTATTAATACTGGAGATGGGCATGATGCCTCAGGAAGAGTTGTTGATTTTACCACTAGAAACTTATTTTTTACAGAAAATATAAAGATATGCATTTGTACAATGTACATATACATCATATTTTTGTACAGTTTTTTGAAAAAGGGCAATTACAAAATCACACGAAAGAAGGGTTACCATTCTTTTTCATAACAGAAACGAATCCAGGAACTGTGAATTATTTCATATTTTATTTTCCCCCTGTCTGGACTCTGATGCTCTGTGTTCTTGGGTTTTGGAAAGGTAGATATATTCAGTATTCTGTACCAAAATGAAAAACAAAATTCCCTTGAAATAGGATACCGTCCTTATTTCATAGGATACTAGAGATAGGAAACGAGCATTAATTATTTGTTAAATTAATTAAATAGAGATATGTATCTTAATGATAGTTTATATTAATGGTATATCCAAGGTTCGAAAAGTCGGTCAAATTTCGGGTATCGGTGGCCGATGAAACCACTGAAATCCTAAAATGTCAACAATATTTCTCTGGCATTTAAAAGGGGTTCGTTCTCATTGTTCATTGGAGTTTTTTGCATAGAGAGAGAGAGAGAGAGAGAGAGAGAGAGAGAGAGAGAGAGAGAGAGAGAGAGAGAGAGAGAGAGAGAGAGAGAGAGAGAGAAAGAGAGGACGGGGCAGAGTTAACATGGTGTAGAGAGAGAGAGAGAGAGGACGGGGCAGAGTTAACATGGTGTAGAGAGAGATGCAGAGAAAAGGAAGCAGGAGAGAGAGATTTACAGCGGGAGAGACCGAGAGAGAGATTAGAGATAAGAGATCACAAAGATGAGAGAGAGCACGAGATTTAACGGCTTCTTCAGATCTTCATCACCAACATCGCCACAGCTTCCATTCTACAAAGAAAGAGAAAGAAAAGAAATAAAAGAGATTGCACTCATCAACAGTCCCAGTGATATTTTAACATTATTAGATGAGAGAGACTAGTTAATGCGATATTTTCAAAATTTTGAATTTTTATCAATATTTCCGGAATATATTGCAATATATCGTGATATTTCGGCAATTTTTAGAAAAATATCTCTCTTTGGGTCCTTCCGACATGGTGATATATCGCGTTATGTCGTTGACTTCTTATACATGGGTATATCATGTGTTGGCATCTTGCATGTTTACATCTCTTATCCTTGGCCTTACCTCCTTTAAATTTTTTATCTTGAAAGCAATGGGAGTTCAAATCAACTCCCCATGTGGGCACAGATGGAAAGAACATGAATGCAAACAGTCTTTCTATGTTTCATGAGGATATGTGGGATCCATTTCCTATGGAGGATTCAAATATGTTCCATCCATACCCATTGTCGGTATGACATTGTCTGAATGTAGTACATTCATTAGTTATATCCAATGTACCGAATGGGGTTTACTATAAGTCGATAATATATTGCCGATAAATCAATGATCTATAGGGGAGTGTCAATCGATTTTTTGATCGAATTTTAACCAAAATTTTGCCCATTTTCTCTTTCCTCTCTAAAGCCTCCCAGAGCTTCTCTCTCTCCATCTAGGCACTTAGGATTTCTACAAGCTTCAGAAGGCGATCCGTGTTCGTCGACAACAGAATGTGAAGCATGAACCATACTCAACAGGATGACTCTATGTACTTGCCTACATTGCTGTACTTTCTATAGTAGGGTTGTATCTTGTAATTATATAATAAATTGTAGAGTTTAGTGCTTCTCTTCACTGGTTGTGTATTTGTGTTTTTTTTTTGCATGTTTACATTGTTTTATATGAGTTTTTGAAACTTTAGTTTCGGCCGCATACAGCCGGACATGTGCTAATCCGAAATATTAGTTTATGTAATGTTTTAGGTCAAAATAACACTCCCAGTGTGTTTATTGGCTCAAGTTAGACTACACCACAAAATTCAAGCCAAAATAACCTTAGATGCCCCTCAAAATTCACTGTCAATTTTTTATTGACACCACTCCAAAAGTCACCCAAATGTTGTGACATTTTTAAGGGTGTCAATTGCGTATCAAAATCGTTAAATCATACCAAACCACGTCGTCTAAAACCGCACCATACAACCATTCAAACTTCGGTACGGTACATACTGGAACTGGATTTCTTCGGGACGGTTCCGGTTTCATGTACTCATACCGTCGGTATATACCGAAATCGTACCGAATTGGTACTGTACCAAATTAAATGATATAATGTAATTTTACAATTAAAACACTTTACTTTTACCCTATCCCTATTTCCATGTTTCAATTATTCGTTTTGTCATTCACTCCTCTTTTAAGATTTACTTGTTTTGTCTCTATTAATTAGATTTACTTGTTTTACCTCTGTTAATATCAGATTCTATCGATTGTCTTATCGCAATTTCATTAGGATCTTAATGAATTAGTAACAAAAGTGGCATGAGTTTGTTCGTGTCAAAATTATACTACACTAGATATTGTATTTAAACTATTTCCAACACCCGATTTAATACCAAAACTGCTCGAGCTGTTTTTTACAAATACCGACATTTTTATCAATCGAAATCTGTACCAATTGATACCCTTAGACATCTTTAACCGTGGTCATATCATTGGTGGACTTTAGCCTCTCCAATGCTCACGTTTACTAGTATTGTTAGATTTAACAATTGCCATATCTCATACTTCATTCACCTTTACACTTACATGAATATATTTTTTTTATTTTTTCATGAAGAGATGTGAGCATCAAATAGGATCTCTTTCTCGATCACAAAATTAATATCATATGGGAGAGTAGGAGAGTCAATTCTAAAGACATGCCGAATGACAAGGAGAGGTAAAACTTAAGGTTAGTAGGTTGCATCATGCAACTCATGTGTTGAAAAAGCTTCAGTCATGCGCATTAATTGTCAAGCAAAATTTTGGACCGTTGGATTTGAAATTTCAATCGAGATTTTGATCCGATGGTGAAGCGATCTTTATTTAAATAATATGCAGAAAAAGAATTTTTTTTTTTAATTTTTTTTGAATTGGTTGATTCTAATTGTTTTCTTTTTCGATAAATATTTAGGTAAGTTGGACAACAGTCACTGTTCCCAACATCAAACTTGAAAGCAAAAGGCAACTCCCTTGCAACTAATATTTCTCATTTGGATAGAACATAGAACCTTTGTATATTATATATAAGAAGGAAATTCGAGAGCGATAAGGAAAACCTCACGTATTATTTTGGCCCTTTGGTAGTGAGTCACTTCAGCATTTGTATTAGTCATGCATGAGAGAATGACTCTAAAATTAAGTTATTCAAATTCCTTAATCTTTGTTACAATACATTAGAAATTATTTCTCATGAATAATCTAACTTAACAATAGAGATCGCAGGAGATTAGTTAGTGACATAAATGGATTAATTAAAATTCGTATTCGAATAGGTATAAATACTACTTTAGGACAATCTTAATCCGTTGAAAATTGATTAATACGAATATAATAATTCTCCCTATCCAATCGATCATTGCCAAATTCATTTGGTTTCCGACTAACTAATTGTTGGTATCCGGTTAATTTGTATCTTAATAAATTAAAAAAATAAAATCAAACACTCATAAAAGTCCCATAAAATAATGTAGTTGCTTTATTTAGAGGTACAAGTTTAGCTCTGATAGTCGAGACTCCAGACTTGTTGTAGCCTGCCTTGAGTCTGAACAAGTTTAGCTCAAAATTTTGGCATTGAGAGACAAGTTGGGACTGACCTAAAGTTTGCCTACTTAGGGTTAGGGTTAGATCAAGGTTGAGTATTTTACCAAGACTAGCTTGTTGGATTCAGTCCAACCCTATGACATGATTCTAGGTATTTTTGATAAAATTAAGATAATAATATATATATTATTTAATTATTCTATAAGTAAGAGTAAGGTCAAGATCAAGGTCAATGACACCCCGAACCCTAGCCCAACTCTACAGGGTTAGAGTCGAACTAACAAATTTGGAGTTAGGATTAGGGTTTGAAAAACCTACCAACCTAACCCTATTACACCTTTAATGTTGAATCTTAACCTTAACTCTCATGAAATAAATATTTTCATAGTTGGTATTTAATATTAGATTAAAAAAATCCAATATAAAAAAATAATTATGAAAAATGTTTTTTTTTTTTTTTTAAATTTTTTAAAGAGAATAAGTAAGTTGGATTTTTCAAGGTGATAAGTAGAAAATAATAATAATCAATCGGGTAGAACCATAGTTAGCATGATCGCCCCAGTAGGGACCGGTTCCAGAAATGAATCAAATGAAGTCTTGGGCAAGAAGGAACTTGATGGTTATGGAAAGAAATGTGAACCCACCAAGTTCGCAATAGATAATTGTGCCTTATATCAAAACCATAACTAACTTAGATTGAGGGAGAGAGATACCTACGATTGGGCGACTTACGGATGAGATTAGTGAATTAATCCGAATGACTCAAGTAAGAGGTAAACACTATATAAATTGAAGCACAACACAAATGAAAGGTAATTGAATCGTCTCCCTCTATTCTCATTTTTCAATTAAACTCTACAACTGTGGTGCTCTAACTGATTTAATTTTTAGATATTATTTCTCGACAACTGAGCTGGCCCACAATTGATATTGTTTTGCATGAATTCAAGAGCTGATCAATTTTTGAATGCATCACAAGACTTCCATTATATCATTTGAGTTCATGCTACGCGGAAAATCTATAGTCATTTTTGAGGCACAAATTTTGAGGGCGTGGTAGATATTGGAAGCAATATAGGAAACCCTCCTATACAGCTGGAGTATCTTTTTTTTGTACTGGAAAGGGAAGATAGATTTAAAAAATATTTAGATGGATTGCAAATCAAAAATACTTACGCGTTTCTTGTTGAAAGTACACAACTTTTGATGTGTTTCTATTTTTTTCCAATTTTTCTTTGAGCTGAAGCTGTAATTTAATCAGCAATAAGAAAAAGTGTGATCTTTTTGGAAATCCAGGGAAGCTGCCACGTCAAAGATTCTTCATTCCTTGATTCTGTTTGTCGGGTGCGATCACCACTTGTAAAAATGGGAAGTTATATTCGTGGATTGAGATATGGAGGATTCTAAACGAACTGGTGATTAAGTGGTGTTACTCTTGTTGACGACTGGAAGTTTTTGTCCGTATCTACATGAGAAGTAAGTATGGCCAACCCATACACAAAACGCAAAAGAAATTTATATTACAGGGGCTAAAGGGGAAAAAAGAAAACAAGAAAAGTAGAGAAGGAAAAAAATAGAAACCAAGTAAAAAAAAAACACTTTCTTTATTTTTATTCTTTATTATTTTCCTCAATAAATTAATCACGAGGACGATTAGCTATTAGGCGATT
>NC_142601.1:29007437-29110064 GCF_041222555.1 Hakea prostrata | reverse complement strand
GTCTCGTATAATATTCTCCTGATCAATTGATCCGTCCCTCACCTTGTATAGTAGTGAGGTTTATATAGAGTGTACCTTCAAATCTCCTTCTTGGATGCACTCGAGCCTTCTTCGGGTAGTCGTTGGATCTTATCAATAAGACCCGTTGAGCGATAGACTTCTACTAGTTTGGGCTAGTAGAGGACTCCCCGAGATAACCGTTAGGTTATGCGATAGTTATCCCTTTGATGATGATTATCCGCACCGCCGCTTGAGTCTCGTGTCATCGTGGTGATTACCCTAATCCATAAGTAAGATTAGGGCACGCTGCAGCAGAATAATCTTTCTTCTTCAGCAAGCCATCTTCTCGATCCGGTTCGCTCGGAGCGATTCGGTTTTCTCCGTCTCGACCGGGGTCGAGGGTCGGACCAGGTGTGAACCCGGTCTGATCATAAACTCTCCATATCACGAGCCCCCTGCACTGCGCTCGGTTGATCCCCAGGGCTTGGTTTTTAACTCGGGTTCGCCGTCAAGTGATGATCTCGCGTGCTTCATTAAATGTCATATCACATTTAATGCGGTGGTCACTTT
The DNA here is from genome assembly GCF_041222555.1 of Hakea prostrata. Lineage (NCBI taxonomy): Eukaryota > Viridiplantae > Streptophyta > Magnoliopsida > Proteales > Proteaceae > Hakea > Hakea prostrata. The sequence continues at coordinate 29,109,494 of NC_142601.1, read as the reverse complement.
TCCTCGAGCGCTGTGAGTGTAAGGCCACATGTCTCCGCTGCAGCTTGATCTCGTCGTGGCTCACGCCATCCAAGCGACGGTTTCCGAACGCCTATTTCGGATTCGTGAGTTCAAACTTTCAAAACGCCCTTTCAATCTTGATCGTCAATTTTGAATCAATCTCGATCGCTCAGTATTCCCCAACACCGTGCAGGGAGTTTTAAAAGCGGTTCGTTGTCTTCGTAGGTTTCATTCTTCCCGCCTCGGAATTTGAACCTTGTTGTCGTCGCTTTCGCGCCTTCCCCGCTCCTCAAGCTTCCGTCTCACCGAATCAGCAAGTTTACCGATCTTTTCTTTTTGTAGTTTATCGAAACGAGTAATGGCGGACGATAGGGCTTCTTTAGTACCCCATGTTGGTGATAGCAGTTGATGCTTTTGCTTCTCCCCGCCCCGAACAATGGATAGTGATAACAAAACCCTAACCGTCCCTCGGGCAGGAGTTCGCTGAAGTTTCTCAAAAAGGTTTTGAAAGAAAAACCGAAACTTCTCCCCGTCCTTGTCGAGTCCGGATCTTCCAAGATCGTTGATTCCTCTAGGCAACCTCAAACCTCCGGGTCCAATAGTGGGCCCGGCTCGCTCCCTCCATTTATAATGGAGAAACTCTTCTTTCCGCTGTCCAAGATTTTGACCTTCCTTCCTCATATCATGTTAGGGCTCCCCACCCCGATGAGAGGGTTGATTCATCCCTTTCGGGTGAATTTTCTCCGGACATAGATACACCGGAAAGCGGGGTTCGTTTCCCTTTTTTAATCCTTTATTTTCCGCAGCTTTGAATCACTCGGAACATTTGTCCCGGAATGCTCCTCCCCAATAGCCGGCGCCTCATCGTCGGCTTCTTGGGTTTGTGTTTTGAGCTTGGCATCACGCCATCTCTTTCTTTTTGTACATTTTCATGTTCTTTCTATCTCCCATCCTCCCGGATGGGTCTTTCTTTCCAAACGCAATAGGGCTGAACTTGATTGGAGGGGCAGCATCCTCGCCAAAGGAACTTGCCCTTCTAACCACAAAAGATGGCGCGAACGATATTTTTTTCTCGGTCGAGCGCCTCCATCAGATCTTAACTTCCCGACCACCGGAGGAGGTTTACTACTTTCGTCCGAAAGTAACCGGGGCCTTCCCTTATCCAAAGAAGACGAGGCGGCCATCTTGAAGATCAAATCCATTCCGTGGTATCAAGAGATACATGGATATGAAATGGAGTATAACTCCATCCTTCAAGATCGGGGCTTGGCTCATTGTGAGCTTCTAACCATCATCCTTTGATTTGACTCGAAGTGAAATGTCTTGAATTCTCGATTCTTGTCCTTCTTCTTTGCAAGGCCTCCCGTAACGAACCCCGAAAGCCTCGCGGGTGAAGGCCGCTAGAGCCGTTGTGACAGCCGAACAACGATCGCCTGTGGTCTTGATCGCAGATCAAGAGGCTTCTCTTCCTCTCCCGACCCCTCTTACAGTGGGTATCGTGAATATCGTGCCCGTAGCCGATGCTTCGGGTAAAGGGAAGAAACCAATGGTGGAGAGGGCCACCGCCTCCTCCTCCGTCCGAACCAAGAGGAGGCATGACACAATTGATGCTCCCTCCAACAAAAAATCCAAAGCTTCGACGGATGGTGAGGAAGTCTTCCTCCCCCTGGACCCCGAAGATGACCGACAGGGTCACTCGGGATCCCGAGAAAGCCGCAGAGTGGAGCTCTCTCGCCTTGCTCCTTCCCGATCGCAGTGAGTTTGAAGCCCCGGATGACACCTCCCTTGTGAGTCAATCTACAAGGTAACGGTCTTCTTGCTTATTTATGTTTTCATAATTTCTTATGACTTCTTCTCGATATCTTCTCGTCTTCCCAGAATGCCGTGGTTGAGCTTTTATCAACACATGGAAGCTTTGAGCCGTGTTGGTCGCACCAGCCTCCTTGCCGCAAACTTGTGAAGAGAAATTGGCCAAGGCCAATTCTGAAATAGACCACCTGACCGCAGCCATCGTAGAGTTGCAGAAAAAGCATGAGGAAGAAGTGACCTCCCTCAAGGAAGCCCTTGAAGCTTCAAGAATTCGTGTCTCGCCGCCGAGCGCGAGGCCGAGAAGCAAAAGGCAGCTGCCACGTTGTTTGGTGACCGCCTTGAAATTAAGAGTAGGGATCTCGAAGAACATCCGAAGTTGGCAATCCCTAGCAAGCCCGAGCATATCAAGCCAAACCTTCGGAAGGAGTGCATCCGGAAATACCCGGACAGCGTACCTTTCTCCGAATTGCTAGGTTTCTACAACATTCGTGCTTATCGCATGGGGCAGTAACGACGTTTGGGGAGCAGATCCTGGAACGATCCCCGACTTCGACATCGCTCCTTTTCGTGAGGTATGCCACCCGGAGGTCTTCGGGAAAGTTGGTATGGATCTCCCTGACCGGGGCCTGTGGAGTAGATGATCCTTTTCCAGCTGACCCTCAATATGAGGCATATCTAGATGACGAGCCGGCACTTCCAGAGGAGAAATCACAAGCCGAGTCTCAAGTTGTTGCAGTAGAGGATTCAGCCGATGACATTCTTGAGGAAGGCTCTTCTCAGATCCCGAGAAAAGTCATCCCGACAGTGGTCCCTCGGCAACAATGAAGAAAAGGCTTAGGGTGTTGTTCCTTTGTAAAGATGTACCCTCATTTTAATGAATAGACATTTCTTTACTCATGTTGGTCTCAAAATTTCCCCATCTCTTGTCGAAGTATTGCCTTGAATATCAAAGTATTAATGATAAAACTTATCACTTAACTCTTCATTCCTCGCCGAATAATGATCTTGTAGAAATATTGTGAAGATGCGTTTCGGGAAGATGCGTTAATCTTCCCCACTACTTCATTTATTGCAAAGTCCGCACGTTTCCCTCTCGCGAAGTTCAAACGTTTTCCCGCTTTTTGTGTACCATTCATCGTTTCCAATGAATCGGAAATACCTCCATTATTTTAATGGCAAGTGCGACGATTGGAGGTTTCTCTCGCACTGTGTGCTCGCTTCCACATGTTCCCATGTGGCATCCCTTCGACCGCTGATCTTGCTTTTTACGGATTTCGAAGCGCCGTTTCGATCCGGGTCGCCGGTTGTCCTTAGCCTTCAACCGTCGCCTTATACCCGAGGCTATTTAAAGCCTTCGTGGGTACCCTCCATCTATCCCGACTTCGCAAGATAGATTTGCTAAAGTGCCAAAGCAACCTTTCGTCCTTCGGCCCGCCTCCGTATTCCTCGTACTTCGACGACAGCTCTATCCATTTCCCGAACAAGTGAGTTTTAGATTTCTCATCTCCTTCCCTTTTCCCCCCAATAGTAAACCGCACAGTAGTTATACTTGGGGTTTAGTTTTTGGTCCTGTCAGATGCTTTAGAAAACTAGGGTTTCCCCATTGTTGTTGCTGCTTTATTTCATCTCGATACCGATACGGTTTGTTTGTTTTTTGTATAGTGGCTCCCAAGATCAACCCGGACTTTATCGGAGCAAAATCTCGCAAGAATAGCGTTCCGTCGGTGGTGATTGGGGCCAAGTGCGGTGGTTTCAGCTAGTGAATCCTCCAAGCGTAAGGCGATCGCCGGCGGTGAATCTTCAAGTCGATTCCCGCAGCTTCGTTGATGCCGTCCCCTCGCGCCTCCTTTGCCCGAAGTGACCGCTCGTCTTTCCCAGAAGATCTTGATCACCCGCTGCCGATGGTCCCGGCGGCAATCCCGCCGGGTGAGCCCGTTGGTGAGCCTGTCGGTGCACCCCCGAAGGAGACTCTTCGGGCATCCGAGGCAACTATGTTGGCGTCTCGATGAAGGTGTGGCCCCAGCAGTGCTGCTCCTATTTCTAACTCCAATGCTTGTTTGGCATCCTCCTCCTCTCCTTCCGAGTTGGAGGATTTTGCTACCAGGAAGCGCCGCCGGACGACAAGTGATGAAGCTCATCCTTCTCTTGGTGTAGTTCGTCCTTCTCTTGATGTAGCTCATCCTTCTCATCCTTCGCTCGAATTAGTGTCAAACGAGTTTGACAAAGCGTTGGAATGGTGTACCGCCGCTCGAATGACTCTCGAGAGCGCAGCTTCTTTCCAAACTTCCAGATGAAGTCTTTACGAAGTCACCGGTGATGTAAGTCTTTCTTCATTTTCCTCCTCGATTTTGAAAAATTACTTTTCTCGCTCCTCGCTAACTCGAAAGTTGTTTGCAGGAGTCTTGCTGGTAACTTCCACAACCAAGTGGAAGCAAGCACTAGACTCAAGAGGTTGAGCAATGAAGTTTCTAGGCTTCAGGGAATCTCTCGAAGCTAAAGATGTTGAGATTGCTCGCCTTCGGAATCTAGCTTGGGAGGTGGCAGGAGAAAAGAATTCGATGATTGGTCGTCTTCGGTCGGATTTGGATGATGCCGGGGAGAAGATCCGGCGATCGGAACGGACAGTTGGAAAGTCAGAGCTAAAGGATCTGAAACATTACCCGAAAGGCAAGCCGTCGTTCCTTTGCCCGAATCCCTTCCAACCGATGTTCGCAGAGCCTCGTGTCTTCAAGTATTTACACAAGAAGCCTTTTGTTGATATGTTGAATGCTTACAACTTGCAAAGCGCATCGGGATGGTGAGAACGAAGTATGGGAATCAATACTAAGGAAAGATCCTCATTTTGATACGACTCCCTACAAAGGTCGTTTGCCATCCCGAAGTATTTACCAACCCGGGTATTCCTCCTCCCGATCGGACCAAGGATAAGATTGATCCTCCACCTTCCGATCCAGATATTATGCAATATCCGGAAGATTCTCCCGTTTATTCTCCGCCGGAAGAAGTCAATTATGACGAGCTTGTGCCGAATGCGAGTTTGGTCGAGGACCATTCTTCTCCCGGACAAGTCGGGCAAAGAGTATGAAATTGCAGAGGATTTTCTGAATATTGGAATATTTTTGTAATCCTCATTTCTTCTCTTCTTTTCCTTGACTCCTCTCAATGGTTGACTCATATGTTTGTTCTAGCAAAGTCGCATCGATCTTGTATAACTTGTTAACAACAACCGTAATGACCTTCTTCTTTGATCGAGATTGTATCCAGCTCTTGTAATTGTTTTGATACCGGCCTCTTTGGATCTTCTCAAGAAATAAGAAATTACTTTATCTTGAACTTTGCTAGCCACTTGAATCGCCGTTGTATTAGGTCTTAGTTGTCTGAAACAATGCCTACACTTAAGGATTTCCGGAGAAATACAATAAGTCTGAGAAGGAACTCACTCGGGTTTTAAACCGATGCCTTATACTTAAGGATTTCCGGGAACAATAAGTGGAGGCCGGTTTTAAGTGCCTATACTTAAGGATTTCCGGAGAAATACAATAAGTCTGAGAAGGAACTCACTCGGGTTTTAAACCGATGCCTTATACTTAAGGATAATTCAAAAATTCAATAAGTCTCGAAGGAACTTACTCGGGTATTAAACCGACGCCTTGCAAAAGGAACTCACTCGGATTTTCATCCGATGCCCCGACTTAAGAAAGTTCGAAAGATTTTCCATAAGTGTTGAAGTGTTGAAGGACCCACACGAATTTTCATCCGATGCCTTATAGTTGGATCTTGTTCTTGAATGTGGTGTATGATGCCCCCCAATCAAAAGATAGTTTGTTGAAAACCAAAAATTGCATTGATTGAGTTGAAAATGATTACATCGCGAACAAAATTGAAATCATCTTCAAGGATAAAACTTTTTGAGATGCCTAGCATTCCACGAACGATCCAATTCTTTTCGGGAATCAATGTTCTTCAGCTTGTAAGCTCCTCGAACCGACCGGTTTCACAACCATATAAGGTCCTTCCCAGAAGGGTCCAACTTTCTTTGGTGACGCGGGTCGGAAGCTAGGGTGTTTCTCAACACCAAATCTCCGGCTAAGTACCGACGATTCTTCACTCGAGTATTATAATGAGACGCTATCCTTCTTTGATAATGTTGAGTTCGTGCTATTGCCTTTGCCCGAACTTCATCCAACAAATCAAGACTATCAAGCAGTCCTTGTTCATTTGCTTTTTCCTCGAACTCACGATCCCTTAACGTCCCCGCCATTATCTCCACCGGTGCCAATGCTTCGGATCCATATGCCAACCTGAATGGAGTTTCTCCCGTAGGTGTTCGAACCGTAGTTCTATAAGCCCACAAGACATTATATAGTTCTTCGACCCAAGAAGCTTTGTCGCCTTCGAGTCTTCTCTTTATTCCTTCCAAAGTAGCGCTCGGTTAGTAACCTCTACCTGGCCATTGCTTTGGGGGTATGCCACCGAGGACATACGATGCTCGATCATATATGTTCCACAGAATTGCTCAAATTGTGGACAATCGAACCGAGTACCATGGTCGTTGACAATTATCTTTGGAATCCCAAAGCGATATATGATTGATTCAAGCACAAATTTCTCCACTTTTTTCTCAGCAATTGTCGCCAAAGTAATCGGCTTCTACCCATTTTGTGAAGTAATCAATTGCTACTATCGATATTCTCGTCCGCCCGATGCCTTGGTGAATTTGCCCATGATATCAATTCCCCACATTGCAAAGGGAATGGGATTTAGAATTGAAGTCATAATCTCCGCCGGGCGCTTCGACATCGTAGCATGAATTTGACAAGCTACTACATCGACGAACGTAGTCCATAGCAGCCTTCTTGGATCTTAGGCCAATATAACCCCAATCTTAGAATTTTGTGGGCAGTGGCTCGCCACCCATGTGAGCGCCACAAATTCCTTCATGAACCCTCACCCAAAGCTGAGTTTGCTCCTTCGGGGCCTATACATCTCATAAGGGGTCCAAGATAAGATCTTTTATATAGTCTCCCATTCCGAATGACAAATCTAGCTGATCGAATCTTGATCAACCTTGCTTCTACCGGATCCTCGTGTAACTTGTCATCTCTTAGATATTCAATTATTGGATCCATCCAAAGAACGTTCGCTTCAATATAAGAAATTTCTTTCTCATGATAACTTGGAAAAGTTACCTCTTCAATATAGACCGAAGGGTCTAGATTCTTTTCCTTGGCATTGGCTAGTCGGGATAGCTCATCTCGCCACCGAATTTTCATTCCTCGAAATCCGAGATATCTTCAAATTCCGAAATTGGTTCTGAAATGCCCGCACTATCTCCCGATATTTTTGCAAGCGTGGTTCTTTAATGCCATACTCCCCCCGGACTTGGTTGACTATAAGCCGAGAGTCACTATAAATAGTAACATCTGCAATAGCTAATGCCTTTGACAACCGAAGTCCCGCTATTAGGGCCTCGTACTCCGCTTCGTTATTACTCGCATCAAATGCGAATCTCAAAGCATATCGAATAATGAATCCCGCCGGACTTTTTAATAGAATTTCCAAATACCGCTCCATCTTTATTACTCGAACCATCGACATATACCTCCCAAGTGGTTGGTATAATGGGATCTTCAATGGTGGGTTCCACCGGTGCAGTAGTTTCTACTACAAAGTCGGCTAATGCTTGAGCCTTGATTGCAGCCCCGGGCTTAAAGCTCACTTGGAACTCACTTAGCTCAACCGACCAAGATACCATCCTTCCGCACAAATCAGGTTTGTTAAGAACTTTACTAAGAGGAAAAGTTGTAAATACCTCAATTGGATGAGCTCGAAAATATGGCCTTAGCTTCCCGGCGGCCATCATGAGAGCCGAGCTCGCTTCTCAATCTGCGAATATCTCGTCTCCGCATCCAAAGAACACGTGGCTTACATAGTAAATCGGCCACCGTTTCTTATCTTTCTCCCGAACAAGTACCGCACCGACCGCGGAAAGGGATGTCGCTAGATATAGCTGTAATATTTCCCCCTTCTCCGGCCCGGACAGATCGGTGGTTGTCCAAGTGCATCTTTTAATTCCTCAAAAGCTTTCTCGGCACTCTTCAGCCCACTTTGCTTCCTTATCGCCCTTCAGTCTTTAAGTGCCTTGAAGAAAGGCAAACATTTTTCTCCGCACTTGGAGATAAATCGATTTAAGGCAAGCAACTCTCCCCGTCAAACATTGTACATCCCGAACGGTTTTGGGAGCCTCCATATCAATCGAGCTTGTATTTTGGCAGGATTTGCCTCAATTCCCTCTCGTGATACCATGAAACCCAAGAATTTGCCCGAGGAGACTCCAAAGGCACATTTTTCGGGGTTCAACTTCATTTGATGTTTCCTTAGCACCGAGAAAACCTCACCAAATCTGCAATGTGATTTGCTTTTGTAAAGCTTTTCACCAAAGATGTCGTCAACATATGCTTCAACGTTCTTTCCTATCAGCTCTTTGAAAATCTTGTTGACGGCCCTCCGATATGTTGCTCCCGCATTTTTCAGTGCCAAAAGGCATGACCTTGTAATAATAGCTTTCACGATCAGTCATAAAAGCCGTATATTTCTCATCTTCCTTATTCATAAGGATCCGATTATACCCCGAGTAGGCATCCATGAAACTTAAAGTTTCATACCCCGCAGTAGCATCTATCAAGAGGTCAATCCGAGGCAACGGGTAACAATCTTTTGGGCAAGCTTTGTTTAGATCCGTGTAGTCCGTACACATCCTCCACTTCCCATTCGCCTTTTTCACCATCACCACGTTGGCCAACCAAGTTGGGCACTCGATTGGTTCTATGAAACCAGAATTCTTAAGTTTTTCAACTTCATTCCGAACGGCTTCATACTTTTCAATAGAGAAATTTCTTCTTTTTTTCGTATCACCGGTTTCGCCTTAGGGTCTATCCGTAGTTTGTGCTCGCAATGGCCCGATCGATCCTGTGCATGTCCTCAGCAGACCACGCGAATACATCTTTATTCTCGTTGAAGAAATAACTTCAATTCATCTTTAAACTCTTCCAACTGCTCGCACCCGACATAAGTAATCTTTTTCGCATCCTCGGTACACAGCCTGGATTTGCTCTAGTTTCTCCACCGGTTCGGGCCTTTGCATCTCTCGTCTCTTCCCGATCATCTCGAACTTCTATGGGGAGGGCAAGAACCTTCTTCGGACCCTCCTTGTCTTTTAAATAGGCAACATAACACCGCCGAGAGATCTTCCTGGTCGAGGAGACTTGACCGATTCCCATATCAGTCGGGAATTTTATCTTCAGTGTGCTTTGTCGAAACAATAGCACCTATCTTGGATAAAGATGGTCGCCCAAGAATCATATTATAGGCTGGTAGTTCTCGAACCACCAGTAAAGTTGATTCGGACAGCTTGTTTCTTTGGGAAAACTTCCAATGGAAAGATCCAACCGAACCGATCCTTTCCGCCACCGCAGATGACCCCGCAAAGCCATATAGGTGTGTTGATGAAGGTTTCATCAAATCTTGATCCACCTTCAATTTTTGATACACTTCGTAAGAAATTAGGTCACCTGCAGACCTCGTATCAATCAATACTCTATGCACTTCCCGCCGTGCAATCTCTACCTTGATGACTATAGCATCATCGTGAGGTAAACAAACATCTCTCTCTTCTTCTTCGCTAAAGGTGATAGAATCTTCACCATTCAGCCTTCTTCCGCTTTCGCGCCTCTCCGGCTCCAACAAATTTGGATTTGGTTTTTAAACTCCGGAATGATTCAGGCTCGGACCCCCGAAGATGGTAAGGATCGGTGACCGAGTAGCAGCTTCAATCACCTCCTTGCCTTTTTTGGACTTCGGGGCCTCCCTTGATCGTTCCGAACCGACCGAACGATTCCTTTTAGGGGCAGCCGCACGTGGCCCGCGTGGCTCCTCCCCTTCTCTCGCTAACAAACCGGACAGATGTCCCCGAGATATCAATCTCTCAATATCTCGCCTTCGATGACGACAGTCATTAGTGTAATGACCATAGTCCTTGTGGAATCGGCAATACTTTTCCCGATCCCGCCGCTCTCCCGGTTTCAAAAGAATTTTAGGCGGCCACTTCAAAATATTTTTTCTTTTGAGGATATTCGTAATATCGGCCCGAGGAGCATTCAATGGAGTGTACTCACTTCGCCGGGGATCTTTGGCGCCAAGGTTGGGATCTTCCAACCCGATCACGAACATTCTTCCTTGGCTTCGCGCTTCGCTCAGAGCCTTTTGTTCCTTATTGGAGACTTTATTATCTCCTTGGCGCGCATCTAGAATCTCCATGACTTCAGCCCGCTCGGCATCTCTCGTACCAACTCAAGCATAAGTCGTGGGTATATCATGTAGTAATAACTCCAGGAGTTTCCGATTTGTGAGTCCCGTGAATAGAGCGGTTCAAGCACCTGCTCATCCAAGTTTTCTATCTCCATCGTCACCTTGTTGAATCTTTTCGTAAACTCTCTCGATCGATTCGTTCTTTCCCCGTCCGACAAGAACAAGGTTTCTTCCGTTTTCTTGACTCGTATCCCACTCGAATCGCCCTATGAATTGGCGTGCCAATTTGTCAAAGTTTACGATCCTTCCCGAGGGGAGGTTAGAAAACCACTTTTGTGCCGCTCCAGCTTAGAGATGATCCGAAACCCCGCATAAAATTTCATCGTAATTACCCGAAACCGCCATGGTCTCGTTGGTAATAGCCAATGTGAGCTATTGGATCTCCGGAGCCATCGAATGTTGAGAAGGTAGGCAAACGGAAGTTATGGGGAAACCGATATCCCGCGATTGGCTCAAAGAAAAGGAGTCTTCCGAATGACCGAGTATATATCCTCGCTATTCTTCCCTTAGCCAATTGCCCTAACTTCTCATTGATGTTGGCCAATTCTTGACCAATCTGGGTCGGGTGATCTTCAAAGCAATACGATCACGACCTCGATTAACACGATCATCACGTGCTACTCGATCATCACGAACAGCCCGTCCTTCACGAACGTTTCTATCGTCACGAATCGCTTCGATCATCACGAACGGTTCTTTTCCGACAATGGGTGAGTGAGTTCTTACCCTTAATCCAACCTTGTATTTGAATCGGTTGTACTCTCTTGCGGTCTATCGAACCGATCGCCTCGCCTTAGTTGATCATCAATCCTCCGAAGTCCTCGATCTCCTTCACGAAAATTCTGATCAACATTCCGGTCTTCAGCCATTCTTTGGTCACGTGGCAATGCACGTCTCCCCGAATCGTGTTGATCGTGTTCTTGTGGCAAAACCACTCGTCCTGGTGAGCAAGCGGAGTGCTTGGCTTACCTCCAAGAGTTGAATCTTTACCTGATCCAATTGATCTTGGATTGTATCAGGAGGATTACGTCCTCCCCGGCCCTTATCCACTTCGATAGGATTTTGGCTTTCCGGGGAATATCTCGGATTATTCACCCTGTATCCGAACACCGGAATTGCGTTGTGCAGCGGCTGGCTGCTGATCTAGTCACCATGGCTTTTTCAAGTCTTTCCCACAGACGGCGCCAAATGATGCGTCCAAAATCTGCTCACCCTTGGATCTCCACGTAATGTCCCGCAAAACAAAAGCGTCAGATGTGGCCCGACCGCCGGGGTCCGGAGTCCACCTCCGAAGGCTAAGTCGCTTGATGAACTTAATCACAAACGGCTCGCTAGAAGCACAGAGCTAATGAATGAAGAAACGGGAAAGGTGATCTAGATAGCGTGACGCCGATAGTTGAGGTCTATCGCATGTATCCGAACCCGAGTCTCGTATAATATTCTCCTTGATCAATTGATCCGTCCCTCACCTTGTATAGTAGTGAGGTTTATATAGAGTGTACCTTCAAATCTCCTTCGTTGGATGCACTCGAGCCTTCTTCGGGTAGTCGTTGGATCTTATCAATAAGACCCGTTGAGCGATAGACTTCTACTAGTTTGGGCTAGTAGAGGACTCCCGAGATAACCGTTAGGTTATGCGATAGTTATCCCTTTGATGATGATTATCCGCAGCCGGGGGGGGGGGCGCCCCGGCCGGGGGGGGCCACCCCCAAACCATAAGTAAGATTAGGGCACGCTTGCAGCAGAATAATCTTTCTTCTTCAGCAAGCCATCTTCTGGATCCGGTTCGCTCGGGAGCGATTCGGTTTTCTCCGTCTCGACCGGGGTCGAGGGTCGGACCAGGTGTGAACCCGGTCTGATCATAAACTCTCCATATCGGAAAAAAAAATAATAGGAAAAAAAAAGAATAAAAAAAAAAAGCATCTTATGATATTTTTTTTGGGGGGGAGGAAAAAAAAAAAATTTTTGGGGGGGGGGGAAGGGTAGTGGGGGAAAAGAAAAAAAAATAAAAATTGAAAAAAAAAAAGGTGGTTTGCTGGGGTTGGGTTGGGGGGGGGGGGCTGGGGGCGGGGCGGGGGGGGGGGGTTGTGGTGGTTATATATAATTCTAACTTCTCTTTGTATTTTCTTTTTTTTAATATCCTGAATTAAAAGAGTGTTGGGGGTTGTGTGGGGGGGTGGGAGGAAAGAAGGAGACGGGGAACCAATTTGAACGATGCTTCTAAACCCCCTTTACCTTCCGTCATCCTCCTTCGATTTTGAACGGAAAGAACGACTGCAAGCTACACAGAGCTCCGGCGACTGTGACTCTTGGCGACACAGAGCTCTGGCGACTGTTACTCTTCACAACTTTTTGTCCGTACTTTCTCCATCTATATCCATCTTCTAGATGATCAAGCTCGCTTTTCGTCATGAACGCAAATCTCGGTTCTCTCTGCCGTTCTTGTTTCTTCTTTTTAGGTTGTTCAGACCTAAACCCAGCAGCAAAAACCACATATAAGTTCTTATCTTGAGAGAAGAAAAAAAAAAAAAGGAAAAAGAAAAGGAAAACCTCAAACCCACAGATCTTAGCTGTTCTTTCTTTTCCGAATTCTCAAGGATAGGCAAGAAGCCAAGAATGCTTTTGTTTATGAGAAACGGAAAGAAATAACTTACGATTCATTGGGCTTATTTTTCTCTTCTTCCTGGTCAACTGATTTAGTATGTTCATCGTTAGCAGTTGCATCGGTAGAGGACGATGAAACCGTAACGGAGTTAGGAGTGGCAGGCACATCTAACACCTCAGAGGATTCAGTAGGTGGCGGTGCCAGTGGTGGCGACAATGGCGTCGGTGGTGGGGCTGCTGTAGGAAATCGAATGTGGAGGAACTAAGATCTTGGATACCCAGTAAGTCCATGAAAAGCATGGATACCCCAGATTTCTCATTCTCATTTTCACAGTGCATATCGTAGATGCTCTCTCCTGTGAAAGAGCAAAGGATTGGAACTGATAGTGTTGGATGACGATGAATAGAGGAATCTCTTTTTTTGGATAATCTTCTTGATCCTTTGCTCTATTTAATTAAATTCATGATTTCTAGGATTTTGCTTGGTACAAAGATTTGAAGAGTAACAGGAGCTCTGTGTCGCCAAGAGTAACAGTCGCCGGAGCTCTGTGTATCCCGTTCAAAATCGAATGAGGAAGACGAAAGGTAAAGGGGGTTTAGAAGCATCGTGGGGGGGCTGGAATTGGGGGGGCATCGGGGGGGGGGCCTTGTAAAACCCCCAAACCCCTATTTTTATTTTTTTTTGGGAAAAAAAAGATGAGGGTAAATGGGGGAATTTATATCACCCGGGGGGGGGGGGGGGGGGGGGGGGGCGCGGGGGCCGCGCCCCCAAGTTTAACCACCAAATGTTGGACATCTTTAGCTTGTAAGAACCTGATGCCAAGAAATCCGCAAGGAGGTTATTGCTCCTGCGACCCCAATTTCTTCAAACAAAGCTGAGGCATGCCAATCCAATTTCTTCAACCACAGCATCTCATATGCAAGGAAATTATGATTAAATGAATTAACAATGTCATGTTTTTGCAATGAAAACTAGCAACATTACTAGTTCCAATCATTTCAAAAAGAAAGAAAGAAAGAGGAAGAATACAGACCCTTTCTCTATTCAATGCTGCAAATAAGGCAATTGAGGTTTTACTATCACTGTGCAAACATTTGTCCTTCGATCACCAATCTTGACATTTGACAATGCTCTGCAGCTGCGGAAGTTACAAACAAAGCAACAGCAGTTCTACCAAAAGAAACGGCAACATGGAGCTACGCGTTGGACTTGAAATCTTCATTCTTGTGATCCAGTGGTATTTTTTCTATGTTTACTGTCACCACTATAGGGAGGCATACCATGTTTAGATATATCACTCTGAAAAGGAAAAATGGAAAAAACATGAGCCAGCAAGATGACAAGGAAACAGAGTTATAAACTCTGCATCTCGAAGCATACAAGTATCTCAAATTTGGAGGGAGCTCTGGGAGCAGGATCAAATCCATCTCTACATACCAGTACTCAAAATTTTGAGGTTTGGTAGGTGTGGCAGCCGTATTTCAGAAAACTCAAGGTGTTGCTCTGTTAAGGTTCCCAAGTTGACCCATATTTCTGGCATTTGGCGGATTCCTGACCAACGAAGGTCAAGTGTTTCAAGACAACTCAACTTACAAATGCTGTTTGGGAGAAACCTTAGATTGCTGCAATACTTCATGTCCAATGTGACTAAACTCTTAAGATGACCAATGGATTCATCAATTCTAACCAAATTTAAACAGCCGTCAACATGCAATTCCACCAATTGTATATTTTCTGACAAGTCTGGAGTATGACATAGTTGACGACAACAGGATAGCTTTAGAACTTTCAGAGATCCTGCCTTCTGCAAACAGAATAACAACTACTTGATTAACTAAAGGATGATATCCCCATGTATACTGTTCTATATATACATATGATAAATAGCAAGAAATTACAATCGTTACAAAATTTATAAAGAAACCAAGTAAAATTAAAAAAATAAAAAGGTAAAAGGAAAAGAGAGAAAGAGGGAGATCTTATTCTTAGAGAACTACCTTGATATATTGCCAACCCATCCATTCGTCTGTGATATCACTTCCTGATATATCAAGAACACATAATCTCCTTAGATCGGTTGGTACAAATTCGATAGGACAACCCAGCCAACAAAGATAACTCAAATTTGGAAATGAATGCACAAGATTTCCTGTGACATTTGCATTATCAACTTGAACTATCCTTAGTCTGGTCATTTCACCAAATCCTTCAATAACCATATTTTGGCCATCTCTCCATTCATTACAGGTTTGAGAGAGATAGAGTCCTTCAACTTCCCTTGTTCCCTGCAAAACCAAATAATCACAAGCTTAATTATGGAAGATTATTACGTAAAGCTACCAGAGTTAGTCACATTGACATAGTTTGCTCAAGATTCAGTTCATAATAGAATAATGACCCCATTTAAGTCATTACAATATTTTATTGGACTGAGCTTAAATATTTGGAGCTGGGCTAGCTGTGGGTGTTGGATCATTCGTAACTGGGATCCACCCATGTCTACTACTTGATGTCAAACCCAACATTTATTTTAAATGATATCTTCAGAAATTAAGCAGATACTTACTCTTTAAATCATCATAATGATTGAAAACACAAATTTAAATATACTGATAATTATTGAGAACCAACCTGTTTAGTCCTCAATATTTCCATTACTTCCTGACGTGACCACAACCTACTACGTTTCCCAATCACCTTATGGCTTTCTTGACGGACAATTTCCCGTCCAAGATCTCTGAGCTGATCATGCATTCTTACTATATTTCTTTCATCAATCTCAATGAATGACTTTTGGCGAAGGATTTCAAGTCCTAAATGTGGGGCAAAGTCAGAGCCATCCCATATGTGACATGCAGTGTCCTTTTTCATTCCAATAAAAAAGCAAGCAATATCAAGAAACATCTCTCTCTCCTCGTGATCTAATCCATCATAACTTATTCTCAATTTCTCTTGCACTTTTTTGTGAGGACAGTTGGCTAATTTTTTCGATGCATCTATCCATGCTGGTTTCCCTTTGAGATATAAATATGAACCAACAACCTTTAGTGCCAAAGGAAGTCCTCCAGTAGTTTTTACCACATCTCTTGAGAGTTCCAAATATTTTTCTGGAGGATTGGCCATCTTGAAGGCATATTTACTGAAAAGGATAAGCGATTGATCTTCATCCATCACATCGGGCTTGTATATGTTGTCCACTCCAAGATCATCCAAAATACGCTCATCCCTTGTAGTGATGATAATCTTACTTCCAAAACCAAACCAATCACCTTCCCCAATTATTGCATTTAACTCAGTATCTTCGTCCACATCATCAAGAACAATAAAAACTCTTTTACTGGATAATCTTCGCTTAATCATGGCAATTCCTTCATCAACGCTGCCAATGTTTGGATTCTTCAGCTGGTTCAAAATATTGCTGACAAGTTGACTTTGCAAATGGACAATTCCCCTTGATTTGAAAGTTTCTCGAACATCTTCTAAAAAGCAACATCCTTCAAAATCACGATAGACCTTACTATACACGCACCTGGCAATTGTTGTCTTACCAATACCACCTAAACCATGAATGCCCACCATCTGTTTATTCTGTTTAGGTTCCATGCTCAGCAAACTCTCTATTTTCTCTACATGAGAACTCATTCCCACCATGTCTTTTGAAATAGTCAAGGGATTCTTGTCTAATTTACTCCAAACTTCTTCCACAATTAATCCAACTAACTTCCCTTCGTGCCTGCATAATTCAAACAGAAAAAAATAATAATAAATAAAATACATGAATTGAATGATGTTGATGATATGCTGTCCTGATTTCTGATTGAAGAGCTATTTGTAAACAGAATAAGTAAACGCCGCAAAGAACTGGTAAAATTCATTTTCAACGCTATGGAACAAAGGTCATATCTACTTATGTAAATTATGTGACATCTAAAAATATAAATAAGCTCCATCTATAAAACTTAAGAGTCATTTCAAAATTCTATTAATTATATCAATGTTGTCAATTTAGACAGAATCAAACCAAAGTCTCATCAGGCTGGTTTCAGTCTAGATTATTTCGATTCCCAACACCAACTCAGAACACACCGAAGGCAAAAGAGCCCAACACCGATTCAAAACTGGCTCCCCAGACTGAAACCAAAACCAAACTAGCAATAGTATCCTGAAATCCATTAAAATCACATTTTCCCGTAGATCTAATTATAATGATATGCGTATGTTATACTCATTCAACGATTTCAAGACTGACGAGTCTGCAGTTAAGCAGAGTTAAAAACCAGTCAAAAGATTCATGATTTCAAGGATCCGCAGTTCTTGAAACCCAGTGGAAACCCTTGAGTCTTAGAGAACAATGACCTATTAATTAAATTAATTAATGGTAATAAAGATTTTAAGACTTACCCATTAGCAGTATTCTTTAGATCCCAACCTTCCAATTCACCAACGTCTCTCAAAGCCTTCCTCCACTCCACTAGAGTCTCTTTTTCGAATTTTTTCTTATGATGTTGGAAAGCAGTCTCATAGCTACCAGTCTGGTTCCCGACCTCCGTTGGATCCACATGATAGAAAACGGGCAATACTATTAAGTTTCTTTGGCCTTTCTTTTTCATGCACTTTGAGATCTCGGCAAGTTCGAGGAGACACCATTTGCTGGCAGCATAACCTTTTGAGAAGATGATAATAGCGATTTTGGACTGGTGGATTGCAGAAAGAAGCGCTGGAAGGATCTTTTCTCCTTTTCGGAGTTCTTCATCGTCTCTAAAGGTGTGGATTCCGATGTTGTCGAGAGCACGGTAGAGGTGGTCGGTGAAGTTGGTGCGGGTCTCACCTCTAAAGCTCAAGAACACCTCGTAATCCCACCAAGAGTCTGAAGAAAAGGAACTTGAGGGATCACACTCTTGCGCGGCAGATGATGATGGTGCTGCATCGTTGTTTCTCTCTGGAGGAGTATCATCACTATCTCTGTGGAAGAGTTTCTTTAAAAGAAGGATGAATAGAATCCCTCCTACAACCCGAAGAGTATACATTTTTTTCTCCTTACTTTCAAGATTCTGATGAGATAGAAGAGCAGAAACTCGAGTCGATCACTTCTTTTCCTACTGGTAGTCTGCCGGAGGTAGCTTGAACTTTGTGGTTCGGGGTTTGTCCAAAAGTAAAAGGTTCGGAAGGTATATTCTTCGAAAATGAAAAAAGAAAGAATAGAAGACTAGACTTCATTCTTTTTTTTTTGGTCAACAACTAGACTTCATTCATTACCCAAAAACAAGACTAGACTCATAGTACGAAATCCGTTTCGCTGGTTGCCGAAACTAGCTACTCGGCGAAATGATATTTCGTCTGAGATTTTCGTTTTTCCAAATCCCAAGTCCTAATTTTCTATTATCATGGCACGCTGTCACGCAACCCATCCACTTTAAAAAGAAAGAAAAAAAATCTCTCTTCAAATTTTCCATTATCTTACCCTTTCCATCATGCAATCCCACCCACTTCAAAAAATAGAAGACTTTTTTTTTCTCAAGTTTAGTGAGGTTTTAAAATGAATAAGAAAAAGAGAAACATTGAGAGAGGCGGTGGTTCTAATGAAGATTCAACTCTCTGCGTGTGCGGTGTCTCCTCACCTAACGATGGGCACTGCTCTGTTGTCAAATGGTAGTTACAGCGAAGATTCAAAGCTGAGAGAAGAGAAGGACAACGAAAGATGGAAGGGTTTTTAATTTCAGGATGCATTTCGCACCTTCTAAAACTAGATTTTGCTGCTAGCGTTTGAGTTGCAAAGTTTGATTTTTTACACCTTGGGACTTGGATTTGAGTTGTAGAGTTTGCAAAGTTAGATTTTCCGCACCTTGGGTTTGAGTTGAAAAGTTGCAGAGGATTAACAAATATCAAGAATGTAGTTGGATTTTTCATTTCTTTGGATTGCAAGATTGCAAACAAAAGAATATTCAACAATATGGTTTGCCAGAAAATCATCGATCTTTTGGAGATATTTCGGAAAATTTTAAAAATTTTGTTTTCTTTGTCAATTTCTTATCGCTAAGTATTTTTTTTTTTGGTAATCATCTTATCGAAGTATCGAACTTGGCAAAATATCAATTTGCCCAAATGTTTTATCTTGACTAGACTTCATTAAGTGACATTGACATCTAGCTCCTTCTTTGCACGTTCCAAGAAGACTAGACCCCAACAGTGAAATCGAAATGAAGCTTCCTTGCAATCTCTGAAAAGACTTCCTGGCAATTTCCTCCTAACCGCTTATTCCAAGTGTATGTACTTTCCACTTTGTTAGAGATACAAGTATTGTATTGTGTATTTTCTCTTAGATACCGTATCATGTATTATTCTGTCATACTATAAATACACATGTGTTATTCTCATATTGAGATAACAGAGATTTCACTCAATATTGTCTAATATGGTATCAGTCGCTTATTCGATCCTGTCCGCTCGTCTCTGTTTCAAAGATTCTTTCTGATCTTTCTTGTCTTTCCTGGGTTTCAGTTCTATTCACGAAGTTTCTATTTTTCAGATCCGAACTGTGTCTCTGTTGTAGATCTGCACCAAAATCTTGCGATTTTGTTTCAGATCTGAAGTTCTATGTTCCGATCTTCACCAAAATCTTGCGATTATGTGTTTGTGCTCTTTGCTGAAGATCTGTGATTCTGCGTTTCTGTGTTTTCTGTTGTGCGATCTTGGTTTCTTTGGTGTGTTGGTTTTGATTGTCCGCTTTCTGCTGTGTTGGTGTTGCTATCTGTTGTGTTTGCTGTTGTGCGATGTTGCTGCTTGTTGTGTGCTCTTGCTCTTTGTTGTGCGATGTTCTTTGTTGTTCTGATCTTGCCTTTGTTGTGCGATCTTGTTGTTGTTCTATGATCTTCTTCTTTGTTGTGCGATCTCATTCTTTGTTGTTCGATCGTTTTAAGTGGTTCTTTGCTGTATCTTTCTTCAATTGTTTGGGGCTTTCTTGCAGTGTTTTCTCCATTGTGTTTGCAGATTCTTTTGCTGATCTTCTTGGCTTCTTTCTTGTGATTTCTTGATATTTTTGGTGAAATGGCCTTTGATTCCTCCACATTTGCTCCACCCTCTGCTATGTTTCCATCCATTGAATCTTCTTTTTTCTCTGTGTCGAATGCTCATCACTTTTTGTCGGTCAAACTCAATTCCAACAATTATTTAGTCTGGCGCTCTCAATTCATGCCACTGTTTCGCTCCACTGGTTTGATAAGCTTTGTTGATGGCACGAGCCCTTGCCCTTCTCCTTATCTTGATTCCTTTGTAGTACCTCCTGTTCCTAATCCAGCTTACTTCACTTGGTAGAGGCATGATCAGTTGGTTCTTAGTTGGATCTTAGCTTCCCTTACTGAATCTGTGCATTCTCAAGTGGTTGGCATTTCTACCTCTCTTGCTGCCTGGAATGCTTTTTCCTCTACATTTGCATCCTCTTCTCAAGCTCGGGTGATGCAACTCAGAATGCAGCTTCATAATTTGAGGAAAGGCTCTGACTCTATTACTGCTTATCTTCTACGCATCAAACAAATTACAGATGCTCTTTCTCTAGCTTCTCAAACTGTATCAGATTCTGAGCAAGTTTTGTTCATTTTGGGAGGCCTCGGATCTGACTACCAATCTTTTGTCACCTCTGTGACTACCAGAGAGTCTCCTGTTCAGCTCATTGATCTTCAGGGACTCCTTCTATGTGAAGAAATAAGGCTTAACAATGCTCTTCATGATGTCACAAATCTTACTGCTCAAGTTGCTCAATTCTCTCTTGGTTCTGAGCCTTTTCATACTGCTCCGTATGTGCACTCCAGGACTAACTCAAGAGGCTTCTCTTCTCCTCGACCAATTGCTTCTTCTCGGGGTTCCTTCGATGGTGGTAGATATGCAGCTAGAGGTGCACATAGAGGTTATGGTGGTCGTTATGCTAATAGAGGTGCTGGTAGAGGTGATTGTTCATTTTATTGTCATATTTGTGATCGGACTGGCCACACACCTCGTTATTGTTTTCAAAGGTATGCTTCTGAGTCTCCTCAAGTTAATATGGCTCATACTGCTGCTCATCACCCTGTTCAAAATGTTGCTACCCGATGGGTTCCTGACTCTGGGGCTTCTCATCACCTTACTTCTCAGTTACAAAATATCCATTCACTTGTGGAGTATTCAGGTGTTGACTCTGTTATGATTGGGGATGGCTCAGGTTTGCCTATACGCCATATTGGTCATTCTGCTTTTCTTTGTGATAATACTTTGTTCAAGATGACTGATGTTTTACATGTGCCTTCTGCTTCAAATAACTTGTTGTCTGTAAGCAAGTTTTGTGCTGATAATGATGTTCTTTTTGAATTTCATTATGATTGCTTTTATATCAAGGATCTGTCCTCGGGCCATATTCTGCTAAAAGGCCATCTTGACAATGGTGTTTATTCTCTACCTACTGTGAAGCATGTTATACATAAAGGTATTGCCTTATCTGCTGTTAAGGTGACCTCTGATTTATGGCATCTTAGGCTTGGTCATGCTGCATATCCAACTGTCTCAAGAATTCTTAATTCTTTTCATTTACCATGTGTTGGTTCTCGAAGTGTTAATGTTTGCTCTTTTTGTCAACTTGCCAAGTCACATAAGTTGCCTTTTACTCATTGTTTTGCTCACACTACTACTCCTTTACAAATCATCTATTCTGACTTATGGGGTCCATCACATGAGGCTTCTGTTGAGGGTCACAGATACTATATCTCTTTTGTTGATGATTTTTCTAGATATACATGGCTATATACTATCTCTCATAAATCTGATACCGTGAAGGTTTTTCAACTTTTTAAGTCTCTTGTGGAGAATCAGTTTTCAACTACAATTAAATCTTTTTAGTCAGACTGGGGTGGTGAGTTTCATAGTTTTTCTAAACTTTTGGACACTTTTGGTATTGTTCATCGGCTCTCTTGTCCTTATACTTCCGAGCAAAATGGGAAAGTTGAAAGGCGACATAGACAAATTGTGGAGATGGGTCTTGCTCTCTTGGCTGAGTCTGGGCTTCCTTTAAAATTTTGGTCTGATGCTTTCTACACTGCTGTTTATATAATGAATAGGCTTCCTTCTTCTGCTATTCAGTTTGACTCTCCATTTCATAGGCTTTATCAACAGTGGCCTGATTATCAGTTTTTACGGGTGTTTGGTTGTTGTTGTTACCCTCTTCTTCGTCCTTTTAATTCTCATAAAATGGATTTTAGATCAGTTCCTTGCACCTTTATTGGGTACAACCCTAAACATCATGGGTACAGATGTTTTGATCCTGTCACTAGGAAGACTATTGTATCTCGCCATGTGATTTTTGATGAGTCATTTTTTCCTTATAAGCACAGGTTGCCTAGTTTTTTGGCTTCTTCTTCAACTTCACAGGAGCTTTCAACTGTTGTTGGATTTGTCACTGGTATTTCTATTGTCGCTGTTTTGCCTGCACATGATGTTTCTACAGATGCTCAGCCTTCAAATGGTGTTACAGGAGTTTCTGCTACTATCCAGGAACTTACTCCATCTGAACCATTTGTTAATACTAATGAGTTTTGTAATAATAATTGTACTACTCTTGGATTGTATGATAAGTCTCATGGACTTGGACTGTGTAACTCTTTTACTAATGGGTCATGTATGGCTACTGTTGACAGTAGAATTCCTAATGAATTGCTTACTGATATTGCTGTTGGGCCTTCTATTTTTTATGTTGGGCCTTCTTCCGTTGCTGTTGGGCCTTCTCCTATTGCTGTTGGGTCTTCTCATATTGATGTTGGGCCTTCTACTATTGCTGTTGGGCCTTCTAGTATTGCTGTTGAGCCTTCTAGTATTGCTGTTGGGCCTTCTAATATTGTTGTTGAGCCTTCTAATATTGCTGTTGGACCTTCTATCATTGCTACTGGGCCCTCTAACGGTTTGCCAATTTGTTCTAGTAATGAGTTTTTGGATGTTGCACCCTCTTCCATTTTAGAACCTGATGGTTTGCTAGTTCCTCCACCCTCCACTACCAATTCTATAGTGGATACATCTAATACTAGTCGTACCCATTCTATGGTAACTCGGTCTCAAGATGGGACCCGTAAACCTCGAGTTCCACGGAGTTTCTATTCCACTCGACATCCTCTTCCTTATGCTTTGGTTGCCTCCGTCTCGACCACTTGTGAACCCACTTGTTACACACAAGCATCTAAGCATGCGGAGTGGCGCAATGCCATGGATAATGAGTTTCATGCTTTAGTGTCGAAACCCACATGGACTCTTACTCCTTCTCCACCGGGTCGCCGTATTATTGGTTGAAAATGGTTATACCGTATAAAACGGAAGTCCGATGGCACCATTGAACGCTATAAAGCCCGATTAGTGGCAAAAGGATACACTCAAGAGTACAGGCTTGATTATGATGAGACTTTTAGCCCAGTCGTCAAACCAACTACTATTCGTATTTTGCTTGCCATGGCCATCTCCTCTACTTTGCCAATCCGCCAACTCGATGTTAATAATGCATTCTTGCATGGGCATTTAACAGAGGATGTTTACATGCAGCAACCGCCTGGTTATATTGACTCTAGCTATCCTTCTCATGTTTGCAAGCTTCAACGTTCTCTTTATGGGCTTAAGCAAGCCCCTAGAGCGTGGTTTCAACGGCTTAGTTCTTTTCTTCTGACTCTTGGGTTTCATGGTTCTACGACTGACTCTTCCCTATTCTATTATCATGGGCCCCTTGGACCTCTTTACATATTGGTTTATGTTGATGATATTTTGATAACTGGTCCATCTTCTAAAGCTATTGAGGAGCTTTTGGTCAAGCTTCAGGAAGAGTTTGCTCTCAAGGATTTGGGTACTGCTAGATTCTTCTGGGTATTGAGCTTATACCATTATCTAATGGTCTATTACTTTCTCAGCAGCGATATATTTGTGAACTTCTTCAACGTGCTGGTCTGTCTGATGCTAAGCCCATATCCACTCCTATTATGACTTCTCATCGCCTCTCTCGTACTCGCGGAGTGCCCTTGTCTGATCCGACTATATTTAGGAGTCTTGTTGGTGCTTTGCAATGTGTCACCTTGACACGGCCAGAGATTGCATTCTCTGTTAACAAGCTTTGTCAATTTCTTGCTTCCCCGACTGATGATCATTGGGTGGCTTTAAAACGTTTACTACACTATTTGAAAGGTACCATTCTTTATGGTCTTCATATCACTCCATCATCCTCTTGTTCACTAGCTGCTTTTTCTGATGTTGACTGGGCTGGGTGCCTTGATGATCGAAAATCCCAAAGCAGATATCTTATTTTTCTCGGTGATAATCTAGTGTCTTGGCAGTCCCGCAAACAGTCTACTGTTGCCCGTTCTAGTAATGAGAGTGAGTATCGTGCTGTTGCTCTTGCTACAACTGAGCTTACCTGGATCCAATCTCTTCTTTCCGAGTCAGGCATTTCCCAGTCTTATCCTCCAGTCTTATGGTGTGACAATATTGGGGCTACTTACCTGTCGGTGAACCCTGTTTTTCATACTCGAACCAAGCATATTGATATTGATTTTCATTTTGTACGTGATAAAGTGGCCAAAGGTGATCTTCAGGTTCGCTATATTCCTACTCTGGACCAATTAGCTGATATTCTCACCAAAGGGCTCTCACCTACTCGGTTTCAACTTCTTCGGTCCAAAGTCAGGCTGCTTCCAGGACCCTTGACTTTGTGGGAGGGTGTTAGAGATACAAGTATTGTATAAGAGTATTGTATTGTGTATTTTCTCTTAGATACCGTATCATGTATTATTCTGTCATACTATAAATACACATGTGTTATTCTCATATTGAGATAACAGAGATTTCACTCAATATTGTCTAATACACTTGTTGGAATTTAATATTAGTTGTTGACATAACATTCCCCGCAATTTCTAAGAAGACCAGACTCCAATATTGTGTCTGTTTAGTACTTGCCGTCTAGATAGATCAAGTGGTCGACATTTTGTAATAGTACTCCCAGCTACTCTATTCTTCTTGAACGACAGCCATCAGGATTTCTTTGCTTACTTAAATTTGGAGATTTCAAACATTTAGAGATTTCAAATAGATTTCAAACATTAAGAGATTTCAAATCTATGGAGTTATGGTTCATAAAATTAGTTGTTTAGTGTCTCTTTGCTTACTTAAATTTGGAGATTTCAAACATTTAGAGATTTCAAATAGATTTCAAACATTTAGAGATTTCAAATCTATGGAGTTATGGTTCATAAAATTAGTTGTTTGGTTAACTTGAATCCATAAAATAAAATTAATGGATTCATCCTAAAAAAACTATTTGGTTATCTTAAATATATGGAATGAAATTCATAAATTTTGATTATCTGAATCTATAGATTCCAAAACATTGACTTATATAAAAAAAATAAAATCTGACTTTGTTATTCCTAACCAAACTTATATCACGGAAGAACTTGATTGGCTTTTGTCATTGATTGTTGTTGTCATTTTTGTCATTTGAGTCACAAAGAGTTGAATTTTCTCAACATTAAAAGCAATATTTCACAGTACTGTCATTTGAACTAGGTGTTTTATCATATGCTTGCTTGATCAAAAAAATACTGTGACTCGAGTCTTGAGCTATGTAGTTACAAACTCTCATTCTTGACTTTTTTTCCCCTCTTTTTACAACAAAAAACTCAATGTAATGTCAAAACATCATGGATGACCATAGAGTTCACCACTTCTTTTCTAACTAAAATGTATAAACAACAACAACAACAAGATTTGTCCCAACTAAATGAAGTCAACTGCATGGATTCTTGCCTTCCAATCTATTCTGTTTGAGGTCATGCTAGATACAAGACCTAAGCTATACATCTCTTTTCTCACCACTTCTCTTAAGGTTATCTTCAGTCTACCCCTAGCTCTTTTAGTTCCTATATGGATTCTTGCCTTCCAATTAATTCTGTTTGAGGTCATGCTAGATACAAGGCCTAAGCTATACATATATTTTCTCACCATTTCTCTTAAGGTTATCTTAGGTCTACCCTTAGCTCTTCTAGTTTCTTCTATTCATGAAATAAAAGTAACCACAAGCGTACGGTGTGAAATCCAGTCCAAACCCTAACTTGGACACCTTATTTGTTTTGGATAAAGAAGAGCTTGTTTGATGTTTGACCTTGAAGTAGGACCTTCAGTATAGTGTTGTTATCTTTGGAAGGTCCTAGGAAGTCAAGTCAGACCTCACCCTTAGTATAGATCCAAAATTCTGAAGTGAATGAGAAAGACTTTGTGGGCCATCTCAGTGGAAGACATGGTGTTTGACCCAAAACCCATGGAGATTGATGATGGAATTCCCTTTTGGAAACCTTTTCTGTTGAGTTGAACTACACCTTGGTGTTGAAGAGCTTGGTTGATGGACTTAAAGCCTAGTTGGAGATGGTGTTGAAGAGCTTGGTTGATCTAGCTACTGCTGTTTTGTTTTCCCTACATCATGATACTTCTGTAAATACAGTAACATGTTTATAATGTGATTTACATATTGGAATTGACTATGGAGTAATAAGAATGTGATTTGGACTATGATGTGAATGTGATATGTATGTAATCATGATATGATATGAATGCCTAGGTTGTAGTTGTGGAACGGGGAATGCCTTTTGGCATTTTTATCTTTGGACACCAGTGGAAGTGGTATGGGACATTTCCTATGGTGCCCTTTTGCGCTTTCCCTAACTACAGGTTGACATACTTAGGTTTGGTCTAGAAGTGTTTGGCTAGGAAACCCTTGTCATATCTGACCCCATCGGAAGGGGAATTGAGACCGAGTGACCCGTGGCAGCAATGGGGATTTGTGGGCACTTAAGACGGGTAACCAACCCGTGAGAGGACATGAATCACATTGTGGGGGCCATTCATTGGTAGGGTTGCATGTGGTAGACTTGGGGTCGTGGGCACTCGAGATTGCGGGAAGCATGAGAGGACACGAGAGCTTCTTGTTTACTATATGTGGATGACCAATAGGGTTAAGAGCTACGTAGCCGTGAAGGAGACGGTGACTCTAGTGGGAAAGGTACCGAAAAGGATCGCAGGAAGCGAGGAATGGACGTATCTAATCCTAAGTAGATGTGACTCAGTAGATGACTTGCATTTGGCTAAGATTTACCTTGTACACACACCAGTACTCAGGCCAAACGATGATGTGAGAGAGTGTTGACCTAAACCCCAGCCAAGGTATGTCCGGGAAGGTTTCAGGACCCATTTACCAAACAGAGAACCCAAGATGCTAGGAAGGCTAAGGGAGAGTGATTTAAGACCAGCCCAGAGGAGTATGGTACTATGACTTAAAGCGTGTCTGCCAATAGAGACTAACATACATATATAGAGTTAGAAGCATACTTGCATTTATTGTTTCATATCATTGCATATATGTTTGCCTTGGAATGTGTGTGAAGATGTTTAGTGATTGGATACTTGCTAAGTTCTTTTTGAGCTAACCCTTCAGTGGACTTGTTTTTAGATGACCTTGCAGGTTCGGAAGAGAACTTGTGCTATGGTACGAAGGACCCTTCCTTATATGGTGCAGCTCCGAAAGTCTCTGGACAATGTTATGACCAGTGGGGCAGCCAACTCACAGGTTTGGACTGCTTTGATGGTTCCTCTTGATGGCAGCCGACATCGTCTTGTTTACCGATGGGATTGTGAGTTAGATGTTGACCTGAAGCTACAAGAGCATGACCCGACGGTGAAGAAGATGAAGATTGAAGAAGAAGAAAAGCCGACAAAAGATGTTGATTAGATTTCTTTTGTTTCTTCTAGACCTTTACTTTTACTTGTAATAGCTAGCTTTGATTTCAATTTACCTTCCGCTTTTGTTTGTGGGGTATATTTCCACAATACTCTACATTTTCTTTAGATTAGTATCTTGTTATTTCTGCACTCTGATGTCTTTTGTTTTCCTTCTGAGATCCTTTATTGACTTTTATTATTAAATTACTTGAATACAATGATTTGTTCTTGCTTTTGATTATATTATTGTGCTAAGTGGATATGATCGTTCCTAAACTTGATCTTCGGGGCTGTGGATTACACACTCGGGTATTCTAGATAGGGTACCGGCTGGGTGGATGTGACATATGGTATCGTGTAGCTAATAGACCGATCACAAGGAGATGTACCACTTTAGAATTCATCCTCTTAATAGTAATGCGAGAGTATAAGGATTCAAAATTTTTAACTAATTAATTAAACTAAATTAGTAGATCTAAATGAGCAGCGAATCAAGAATAAAAATAAAGCAGACATAACCTAACCATTCATCATCTAATAAATAAATAAAATGCATAAAAAAGCAAGAATAAAATATGGAAACAATAAATAAATAAACAAGTAAAAGGGAAGTGATCCAAGTGTCAGCTCTGGATTGAGGGAAGGGGAGTATAACTAGGATGACTTTAACCATGGACCCTTTGCCATAGCTTACAGTCCACCAATCGGGGGAACAGATATTAAAGAAAAAGAAAATGCAAAGAGTAAATAAGAGAACAAATAACAAAGCCATATGTGAAAAAAGAAAACCTTAACCAAAGAGAGGCACGACTGTAGTCATCTTTGATCAAGGATCCAGGGGGAAAGGAAAACAACAAATAAATGCTGAAAAGTAAATCCAAAGTTAAGAACATGGAGGGGTAGACAGAAGCATGAATGGAGGGAGAGAGAAGATTACTGATGAGGGCTACTTACTTGTATCCTCGAATATTGAATAACAAAGAAAACCTTGAATGATTGATTCGAATCTCAACCAACCCTAACAACCAGATCTGGAATTATCAAATCTGCAATTGCTAGATGTAGAGAAAAACAAATTGTCACATCCCCCTAGCCGGTACCCTACCTAAATACATGAAGGTGTGATCCACAACATTGAAGATCAAGCCTCAATCAATCATCCAACCATTCCACACAATAGTACAATCATGAGCAAGAATCAATCAATGTATTCATATAATCAAAGAGTTAAATCAAAAGTAAGGATCTCAGAAGGATCTCAAAACCAATATCAGAGTGCAAAAGTGATATCAAATAATCAGAGTAACTAAATGCGAAAGTAAAAATAAACCTAACGTATACAACTAAGAAGAATAAGGAAGATTAAAACTATTCTAAGTGTTACATTAGGTAAGTGTCTTTAAGCAAGATATAGTTTCTAAACTCAAAGATCTCCTCATAGAGTACAGGGCAGACCAACTCATGAGTCAAGCTAATCTTGGTACGCGTAGTTGAGACACGAATATTCTTCACTGTGAATGTCATAGTTTCCATCACCTTGTACATCATATTGTTCACTCGTCGGGGTCTCGTATTCCTAGATCTCGATATCATTTGTACCTGCAGCAAAGTCTAAAACAATAATGTCCTTGAATGGTGAGCTCAAAAGAACCCAATGAGTAGTTCATGTACAAATGACAAATTACAATCCAATTCAAGAACATAGCATGTTCCAATATGATATTAGACAATATGCAATAATGCAACTATACTCTACCAGATGCTAGTCTCTAATGATAGACACACATTAAGATGGAACACCAGCCTCCTCTGGGAAGGTATCGTTACTCTGATCTCTCACTGGTTGGTTATAGGTCTTGAGATCCCAGGTAAGGGGTTAAGGCAGCCCACTCGGACTATCACCATGGCTGAGGTTTAGGTCACCACTCTCTCACGACACCATTGGTATGAGTACTAGAGCATGTCAAGGTTATACCTAGCCTAGTGTAAGTGATCTTGTCACATCCACCCAGCCGGTACCCTATCTGGCATACCCGAGTGTGTGATCCACAGCCCCGAAGATCAAGTATCGAGGAAATCATCCTCCCACAGTAATAACATAATCATGAACAGAAAATAATCAACATTTTAATATTATAAACAAAATATCCAAATTAGGAAATGAATATCAGTATAATCAGAGTGCGGAAAATGATACCAGATGTAAGCACATAAATAAGAAGTAGAGTGAGGCAGAATCTCACTCCACAGTTACAGCGGAATGTAGCACGTAAGTCTAAAAAGAATGACAACTATTTTTAAAGGAAAGTAAGGAAAGAAAGTCAAATTGAACTACGAGTTTTCTATTCTATAGATAACATCTTCAAAGATAGTGGACTTCATCAAAACAACATAGATGTTCCCATTCTACATTATGTCTAATCGTAGATGCAACGTGATCGCTCGTGGGATCATCAGTGTGATCTTCATTGTTGCCAGCACCTTGCGTGTAGTACGCTTCATCGACTTGCATACATCTAAACTCTATGTATGCTGGTCTATATAGGCAGACATGCTTTAAGTCATAGCACCATACTTCTTTGGGTAAGTCTCAGTAACTCGGCTCCGGTTGGTAATGGGTCCTTCATCCCTCTCAGACAATCCATGGCTGGGGCTATAGGTCACCGCTCTCTCACATCACCATTGGTCTAAGTATTGGCGCATGTTAGGGTTACACCTAGCCAAATGCAAGTCTTCTACTTAGTTATATCAACTCAATTCCAAATACATCCATTCCTCGCCCCTAGTGATCCTTTCCGGTATCCTTCACACTAAAGTCCTCATAGTCCCTAACTACGGACTCATCAACCCTATTGGTCATCCACATATGGTAAACGGGAAGCTCTCATATCCCCTCACGGGTTGGTTACCGGTCTGAGCGCCCATGAGCCCAAGTCTATCCATATGCAACCCTCTCAATAAATGGCCCCCACAATGTGATTCCTATCCTCTCACAGGTTGGTTACCGGTCTTGAGCGCCCAAGAATCCCCATTGCTACCATGGGTTGTTCGGTCTCAATACCCTTCCGACTAGGGTCTGATATAACGGGGACATCCTAGCCAAACATTGCTAGACAGTCCTAGGTATGACAACCAACAATTCAGGAAGGTGTCAATGGGCATCTTCAGAGAACATCCCATACTATTCCCTCGTTGGCGGGGGGGGGAAGATTTGGAAAGGGCCCCCCCCCCAACCCAAAATAAATAAAAAAAAACATATTCTTAAATGGGGAAAAAAATAAAAAAAAAACCCCACATCATAAAAAAGGGGAGGAAAAAGCAAAAAAAAAAAAAAAAATAAAATAAAAAAAAAATATAAAAAAAAAAAAAAAAAAAAAAAAAAAAAAAAAGTAAATTATTTTTTTTTTTTATTAATATATATATTTTTTTTTTTTTCTTTTATAAAAAAATAAATATGTCTTGTTCAATTGAGAGATAAAGGTAAGATGATCGAAGACGTTCAAAGAGGAGCGATGATCTGATGGCCATGATTGAAAGAGTATTATAAGCGGGAAAGCCAGTATAAAAGCGAGGAAAGATCCGTACGAAGGTAAGTCTCTGGAATCAGCCAAAACTCTAAGCTCACTCTGATTGAACTCCATTACTAGCATTTTAGAAGCTCCAGAGAGCTCTGAAACACCATCGACACCATACTGACTAGATCGTCGGAGACGAGACGCCGATCAAGACGATCGGCTCAGTTTCTTACTGGTATTCTGTTTCTTTTAGGAGTGAGAGGTTGATCGATCGAAGAGCAAACCAAATTGAATCAAATCTGAGGAGTTTGGTGCGGAAAACTACGGTTCGAGGCGATCGGCATAAATAGCACCAACATTTTGGCGCCGTCTGTGGGAAATCAGTTCACAACAGAAGCTATGGCTCAATCACCTGAGTGGGAGGAGGAATTACCGATAGAAATGGCGGAAACAAGCCAGAGGGAGCCGAGGAGAGTAAATCCAAAAAGAAGAACGAGAGAAGTGGTTCCGATACCGCAAATCCCGATGATGCAGACTCGACAGAGGCAGAGAATGATGGAGGATCATCCACCTCGTCCAACTGATCAGTTTGAAAGGCAAGATAAACAATTAGCAGATACATTGGCGACATCTCGTCCAGAGTTAGATCCAAATCTGATCGCTGAGCGGTTTGAGAGCATGCAACATCAAATACTGGAGACACAAAATCTGATGAGGACTTTCATCAAGCAGATCGGAGTACATCCTGAGGAAAGAGTTCCATTCTTATCAGCTGGAAGATCTCGAACTCTTTCCCGAGCAAAAGCGACCTCTGTCCCAAATTCTCAGATTCAAAAGTCAGGAGGAAGCCGAAGGAGGTCATTTCTGAAGGAAGGATTGGGAGAGAGTGCGGATCCAAACTATATTCCACTAGAGAGCGAAGATCGAGAATCGTCCCGGAGATGATCAATTGAGTCATATCCGGAGCAAAAAGAGTAGAAGCGTTGGGGATTGGAGAGATAAGAAAGAAACGGGAGAATCGGGGAGATTGCAGATCTGAAGTCTATGGATCAGAAATCAGTAAAAGATTTTGTGTCCTCGATGATCAGATGCAGCGACTGGTGAACAAAGATGACGGAGAAAAAGTTGAGGAAATGATGAACCAAAATCCATTTGCTAAGGACATTATGTCAGCACTATTGCCGCGCAATTTTAAACTTCCGACATTCACAATGTATGATGGAAGCACATATCCAATGGAACACCTGGCTCAGTTCAACTCTGTTATGATGCTGGCAGGTAACTCTGATGTTTTAAAGTGTCGCTCATTTCCATCTTCCTTGAAAGGATCTGCAACAACCTAGTTCTTCAGTTTATTACCAGATTCCATTAAGGATTTTAAGGATTTGTGAAAGTATTCTTGTCAAGATTCCAAAGTAGCATGAAAAGCAGCAAAACTGTTGATAATTTAGCTGTAATCCGTCAAAAATCGGGAGAATCAGTTCGAAATTACATGAAGAGATTCAATCAGGAGTCAATTCAAATTAAAAATTTGAATGAGGCGGTGGCATATGACGCTATGTTCAGAGGCCTAACAGATGAGCATCTTCTGGAATTCCTGATCATGAACAAGCCGGCGAATATAGCGGAATTGACGACTCGATGTAATCAGTATGCAAATATGAAGGACATTCTCCAAGCAAGAAAAAAGCGACAATGAGTGGAGTTAAAAGGAAAGATGATGGAGTTGTGAAATCTGATCAGAGAGATCAGAGAGAGCGAAGGAATAGCAAGAGTTTTTCAAGAAATATTCCTGATCGTCAATACAGAAGGGACATCCCAAGACCATTCCAAGAAAACTACACTCCTCTCAACGCAAGAAGATCAGAAATTCTGATGCGAATTCAACATCAGGGATTTATGAAATGGCCATTACCTATGATAGCAAAGGCGGATGAGAGGAATCCGAATAGATTCTGTAGATATCACAAAGATCATGGTCATGACGAATGACCGGAGAATTATGAAAAATGAAATGAGTCAAGGAAGATTGGACCAATTGTTCAAAAGAGAAATGGAGGCAATAGAAGAAATGCCCCGATCAGCCGAGAAGGTGGAATAATCGAACATCAGCTAGAGAAGACCAAACCAAGGAGATAGTACAACTCTCCAGAGGAAAAAGCTAAACAGCGGGGAAAATCTCGGATTCAACAACGTCATGACCATCCGGGAAGTTTGGATTTAAATTCAATTTCAAAATCTAAGGCGCATGCCGTATGAAACCTGTTGAATCTCAGTTACCCTAGAAGAATCAAAATGATGAAGGAGAAGCTCGCGGAGGAAGAAATGGAAGGAATTCAAGAACCACACGATGACGCCATTGTGGTGGCATATGAGGTGGCAACGAGTATTCAGGGATATCACAAGGCTATTTACGGAAGCTTTTCAGCAATTGAAGTTGGATACGGTCAAGATAAAACCTGCGACACAAGGCTATTTGGATTTTCCGGAGAGGGATTGTGGAGCTAACAATAACACTTGCAACACATCCACAAACGGTAACTACAGTTACTAAATTTTTGTTAATAAAAAGTCTATCAGTATACAATATAATTCTCGGGAGACCAACGTTGAATACTATTGGGGCAATAATTTCGACAAGACATTTGAAGGTCAAGTTCCCAACAGAAGGAGGCATTGGAGAATGCAAATCAGATCAGAAAACTTCAAGGTAGAGCTATACAACCTTTTTGAAGGATTCAAAAGCACAAGGTAAGGCACTCGCCTTTACTGTTGAAGTTACAAATAATAGGGATGAGGGAAAAATTCAAAGAGGTGAACCGGTAGAAAAGCTGGAAAAAATTTGTTTCGGTTTGGAGAATCAAGAAAAAGGGACCATGATAGGAGCTGATCAGAACAGTCAGGACAAGGAGCGATTGAGAGAATTTCTTCAGCAAAACGCAGATGTCTTTGCCTGGTCAGCACAAGACATGCCAGGTTTAAGCAAAGAAGTGGCAGAGCATTGCCTATGGATAGATAAATCTATCAGGCCAGTGAAACAGAGACGAAGGAACTTCTCATCAGAAAAGCATGATGCAATTAAAGTTGAAGTGGACAAGCTTAGGAGATCTCAGTTTATTGAGCAAATTGAGTGTCCAAGATGGCTAGCAAATGTGGTAATGGTGAAAAAGCATAATGGAAAATGGCGAATGTGTGTAGATTACATTGATTTGAACAAGGCATGTCCCAAGGATTGCTATCCTTTGCCGCGATCAGTTAATTGATGCTACATCAGGTTAGCAAATGTTGAGTTTTATGGATGCTTATTCTGGTTATAATCAAATTCTTATGAAGAAGGAGGATCAGCCTCACACAGCATTCATGACCAATCGGGAAAGCTATTGTTATAAGGTTATGCCTTTTGGGTTAAAAAATGCCGGTGCAACATACCAAAGGGCGATTAACAAGCTGTTCGCTGATCAGATTGGAAGAAATATGGAGGTTTATGTAGATGATCTTCTTGTAAAAAGTCAATTTAAATCTGATCATCTCGCCGATTTAAGAGAGTGCTTTGATGTATTGAGGAGAAATGGAATGAGACTCAATCCTGAGAAGTGTGCATTTGGAGTTTCATCTGGTAAATTCCTAGGTTTCATGGTCACCGTGAGGGGTATTGAGGCAAATCCGAGAAAAAATCGGGGCTATCTTAAATATGACACCACCCGACAAGTATGAAAGAAATTCAAAGCTTAACAGGAAGAGTTGCAGCATTAAGTAGATTTATATCAAGATCAGGAGATAAGTGTGCACCATTCTTCAAGGCGTTGAAAAATCTAAATGCACTCAACGAATTCAAATGGTCGGAGGACTGTCGGGAATTCATTTGAAGAGAGTGAAGAGGAGGCTGACCAGTCCACGCGTTTTATCTCGACCAAAGCCGGAGAGAGCTTGCAGATATATCTATCTTCTTCAAAGGCGGCAGTAAGCGCGGTGTTAATCCGGGAAGAAGGTACTGTCCAAAATCCTATCTACTTTGTAAGTCATACATTGTTAGATGTAGAATCTAGATATCCGGAATTTGAGAAACAGGCTTTCGCCTTAATAATAGCGACCAGGAGCTCGACCCTATTTTCGGGCTCATCCAATTATTGTTCTTACCAACTGGCCTTTAAAGAAAATACTGCATAAGCCTGATCTGGCGGGGAGAATGGTATCATGGGCAGTAGAATTAACAGAACACGATATAGATTATAAACCTAGAACTACGATAAAGGCACAAGTTTTGGCTGATTTTATTGCTGAAAGTATTTCATCACCAGAGGAGGAAAAAGATTCTAGTGAGGTGTCTTCTGTGTGGACCTTACATGTAGATGGGTCAAGTCATTCACAGGGATCAGGAGCGGGGTTGATTTTACAGAGTCCGTTCGGATTTGTAATTCAAAATGCACTTTGGTTTAATTTTCATGCTTCAAACAACGAAGCAGAGTATGAAGCTCTTATTGCAGGATTACGACTAGTCAGATCCCTCTGTGTTCAAAGCATTGAAGTAAAAAGTGATTACGAGCTGGTGGTCAGTCAAGTCACGGGAGCGTATGGTGCGAAAGACGATCGAATGGTCAGCTATCTTAAAAAAGAATCGTAATGTAAGGAGTGGTTCGCACAATTCTCTGTCACGAGGATATCTCGAAATCAAAATAATGAAGCAGATTCTCTGGCAAAATTGGCATCCGCAAAGTCTATTTCTATTCCACAAACTGTATATTATGAGGAGCTAGATATTCCAGCATATTCAGAACCAGAGATAATGGAAATTGACGCAGAGATATCTTGGATGGATCCTATTATACAGTATCTGAAGGATGGTATTCTTCCTGAAGATAGGGAAAAGGCCAGAACTGTGAAAAGAAGAGCTGCTAGGTTTATTCTAAAGAATGGGTTATTATATAAAAGAATAGTTTCTGGGCCACTTTTGAAATGTTTGGGACCCTCTGATGCTCTTTATGCCTTATCCGAGGTCCACGAAGGAATCTATGGAAACCACTTAGATGGGAAAGCTTTGGCTTATAAAATTCTAAGACAAGGATTTTATTGGCCACGTATGCAATCTGAGGTGATTGAATATGTAAGAAGGTGTCATCAATGTCAGATTCATGCACCAATTCAGAACCAGCCAGCAGAGCAACTAACATCAATTCTTAATCCCCTCCCATTTGCTATGTGGGGTATGGATTTGTTGGGGCCTTTTCTGTTACAACTGGAGGAAAAAAGTTTGTAGTGGCTGCAATCGATTATTTCACGAAATGGGTAGAGGCAGAAGCCCTGGCAACAACTACCACAAGTCAAATTGAAAAGTTCTTCAGAAATCATGTCATATTCAGATATGGCCTACCAAAGATTCTATTGACTGATCACGGACCACAATTTGACAATGAAAGATTCAAGGAATTATGCAGGACTATCATATTGAGTGCAAGCACTCGTCACGTGGCATATCCTCAATGCAATGGCCAAATTGAGGTAACTAACAAGGAATAAAAAGGAGGCTGGATGAAGCGCATAGTTTGTGGATCGATGAACTACCTCATGTACTATGGGCGTATAGGACTACGGTCAGGAC
The DNA here is from genome assembly GCF_041222555.1 of Hakea prostrata. Lineage (NCBI taxonomy): Eukaryota > Viridiplantae > Streptophyta > Magnoliopsida > Proteales > Proteaceae > Hakea > Hakea prostrata. The sequence continues at coordinate 29,072,842 of NC_142601.1, read as the reverse complement.
TCCAACAGGAGAAACACCTTTCAGACTGACATATGGGTCAGAAGCATTGGCTCCAGTGGAGGTTATGGTGGGATCAAACAGATATGAGGGATTTGATCCAATAACTAATGAAGAAGGACTGCGGGCAAACCTTGAATTTTTAGATGAAGTTAGAGAAAAGGCCTTATACCGTAATATAGAATATCAGAGGAGAACAGCGGCGTATTATAATGCTCGAATCAAACATAAATCTTTCAGAGTAGGAGATTTGGTTTTGAGGAAAAAATCAGCATTAGATCCAAGGAACTGTGGAAAGCTTTTTGCAAATTGGGAAGGGCCATATGTGGTGACAAAAACTGTGAGCAAAAACACATATTGGCTGAAAGATTCTCATGGGAGTTGTTTGAAACGACCGTGGAATGTAATTCACCTTAAGAAATATTATCAGTAGAAAGGATTTTCTGGTATTCTTGGAGAAAACATTTTATTAAACGTGGTCATCTAAAGTTTCTTCTTCATTATTAATCCAAGGGACATTTTTGCGAACTAGTTCTTCTGATCACGCCATTTCAACGCTGATCCAGGGTCATTCCTTCCGAGGATGATCCCGAGGCTGATCCCGAAGTCGGGCCTAAGTGGTCAACTCTATGAAATCTGATCACGCCATTTCAACGCTGATCCAGGGTCATTCCTTCCGAGGATGATCCCGACTTTCCGAAGTCAGGCCCAAGTGGTCAGCCTTACGAGGTCACATCATGCCTTTTCAACGCTGATTCAGGGTCATTCCTTCCGAGGATGATCTCGGCTTTCCGAAGTTAGGCTCAAGTAGCCAGCCATCTGAGGCGTGATTATGCTAGCTGATCCGGATCATTCCTTCCGAGGGTGATCCCGACTCTTCGTGAGTTAGGCTCAAGTAGCCAGCCTTCCGAGGCCTGGTCATGCTTTCCGAAGCTAATCACGGATCATTCCTTCCGAGGGTGGTCCTGACTCTTCGTGCGTTAGGCTCAAGTAGCCAGCCTTCCGAGGCCTGGTCATGCTTTCCGAAGCTGATCACGGATCATTCCTTCCGAGGGTGGTCCCGACTTTACGTAAGTCAGGCTCAGGTAGCCAGGTCATGCTAAGCTAATCACGGATCATTCCTTTCGCGAGGGTGGTCCCGGATTGTTCCTTCCGAGGAATGATCCCGACTTTCCGAAGTCAGGCTCCAGTAGCCATGTTTCTAAGGCAGCATTCGGATCGAGTACAACGGAATTAATCAATAAAATAACTCAAGGATCAAGTTACATCGAGGACTATTAATTGAAGTTCAAAGGTTATCTATAAATCAACATCTCAAGGTATCTGATCAGGTATTAAAGTTCCTTTCAAATATTTTTTCGTCAGAAGTATTTCAGCAGAAGTCAATTTACAAAGTTTGATCAAAGATATATACATCTAATCAATTATGAATTGGTTAGAAGATGATAGTCAACATTACAAAAGATACTATTCTGTCAAAGCTAAAAAGAACAAAAGAAAGGAAGAAAATTTCATTCATATAAAAGATTGACAAGTTAAAAAACCTCATATACAGAAGAGGTAGACAAGGAGGAAAAAGGTAAGTTCATAAAACAAAAAAGAGTGTATTCTTCAAATTTGTGGTTTTGCAGATGGATCAACATCTGTAGCATTACCAGATGGATCAACATCAACAATATCATTAGCAGCAGTCTCTTCATCTTCTTGAGCAGGTAAGTTATCATCATCATTGTTATCTGAATCACTGGCAGAATGATCTTGGCCAGAACTGGAGGAGTCACTCATATCATTGTCAGAATTATCTTCTGATGAGCAATCAGAGTTGGGATATTTCAAGTTCCTAAGATCAAAAAAGGTTCTGGAAGGGAGAAATTCTGGGGATAACAGTTTGAAATCTAAACCAGGATGAATCTTAAGGATTTTGGAAAAGATTTGATCAGAGCAATCCTTTACCATATTCTTGCAAAATCCGAGGAAAGTTGGATTATCTCCAACTTCCTTCACTGAGGAGGTAACTGAATTTAAGACTATCTGATTTTCACTTTGTATTCTTTTCTTCTCAACTTCAAACTGTTTCCTCTCTGCTTCTAAATCTTCATGCAGTAAAGTTTTGAATTTTAAAGTTTCATCCAGGAGAGCATGAAGACTTTCTTTCTCTTTAGAAACCAAACTAAGGGAAGCATCGAGATTATCCTTTTCTGCTGTTATTTCATTGAGTCTCAACCCCAAATCATTATTTTTATCCTCTAAAGCAGACTTCTCCAACAAAATTGAACTGAAAGCTTTCACATGGTATTCTTGAGCCAACTCTAAAGTTGTATTTAGCTTTTCAATCTCATTGAACTTTTCCTGGAGTTCATTCTTTTCCTTCTCAATACTTTGTGACCAGACCAAGGCTCTGATTAGCCTTCCTTTAAAGTCCTCTCTTTCATCTGTGGCAATCCTAGCCCTGTCAAGGGCATCATTCTTTAACATTTCGAGCTGAAAAAGCTCATTCCTATAATTCAAAACGGCATCTCTCAACATAGACACCTCTTCCTGCAATTCAGCACAATGGTCAGAGCAAAGTTCATAGTCAGTGTGTAAGCTATCAAGATCATTCATCAAATCAATCTCTCTGAACTCAGTAGCTGTTAATTTTCTCTCTGAAGATTCCAATTTTCTCCGAAGATCTTGTACCTCATTGACCAATTCGAAATTCTTTTTGATCAGTTCATCATTTTCCTGAGACAAAATTTTTTCTCTCTCCAATACTTCAGAAAATGCATTGAAGGCAGCCCCAAAACATCTGTCGATCAATCAATCAATATATATATATATACATTAAAAACAATATAAGTAATTAGATCAATAGTAAATTAATTCTAAATAGAAGAAAGGAAAAAAGGTCTATTTCTTACCCCCACCCATGTGAATAAAGGTCAGAATCAGACATTCGTGCAGTATTCCTTTTGTCGCGGGGGATTCTGCCTTTTGTGCCCCACTCTCTGGCAGCCTCCCAATTACGGCTGGCTGTATGATTTTCTTTCAAAAACCACTCAGGGTGGAAAGGATTCTCGGAGTCAGCAATGCTCATGGTATCATCAGGCTGGTTAGGGACTTGTTGGAGATCAACTATCTCAAGGATATTCTCAGGATTTACATTTACAACAGCATTATTTGGACCAGTCTGCATGATGATATTTTCTTGGTCTTCATGACCATTGTGAGGATCAATTACCATGAGAGCTTCAGGTGGGGCAGGATTATTCTCTGGTGGAACTACTTCATGAATTTCCTGGGGAATATTCTGGTTATTTTCCTCCAAGGGAGGAGCATCTTGATCATTTTCTTCAAAAGGGGGAACATCAGTATCTGGGGCAGCAACATCCAACACAGGGATGGATAAAGGTAAAACGGAAACGGAAATTTCATTCACATGGTCCTCGGCAACAACATCCAAGGGAGAGACAGGAACATCAGCATTTTCATCACACAATTGGTCAGCTATTTCCTCAATAATACCACCTGCAGCATGTATTAATATGTCTTCAGCAATTCTCTTCAGATGATCAGAAGAATAGTCAAATAAATCCTTACCTCGATCTTCATCCTCAACCATCTTTTCTGGGAAGATGGAAGTATCGTGAGGTAAATCGGCTGATGTGTGTGACAGTAAGTTTTCTCTATTTTCCTCAACATCAGCCTCGGTGGCAGCAGGAGTCTCTTCATGTGGATTATCTTCAACAGTGGGAACTTCTGTGGGAGTAGTATGAAATTCTTTTCTTTTCTTCTTCTTCTTTGAGCCAGACGAGCCCTGGTCAGAAACTGGACCTGTGGACCTAAGTTTGCATCTCGGTGTATTGGAGGTTCTGGAGGTCCTCGTCTTGGGACCAGGGGTCTTACTTGCAACAGTTTTCACAATTTGCACATCGGTATCTTCTCTGACGGTATCTTCTGGAGCCGGGATGGTTTTCTCTTGATTAGGGGAATCTTTTTCAACAGTTTTTCTTTTTGAAGGATGACAGGCAGTGTGTTTCCTTTTCTTGGAAGGTTTGGTAACCCTAGAATCGGATTTATTTTCTTCTGAAACAATTCTTCGGAGATCAGCAACACTAGGGACCGGACGAGCAATTACTTCTGATGATAAAAGTATATGATAATGAATAAGGATTACAAAAAAAAAAAAAAAAAGAAGAGAGAAAATAAGGGGAAAAAGAAAGAAAGGTATACAGTTGTTATTATCTTTACCTGGAAAAAGGCCGTGACTAATGAGACCTGCATCTATTTTCAACTTGGCTGCATCTATTGGAGTTTCGGTGGGAATCATACTCCAGGTTATTCGGTCATATTCAGTAAGTTCAGGACGCACTTTCAGAGGAGATAAGGATTCCAAGGAATGTAAGCACCATCGAGACCGAAAGTTTGGATTTGGAATGGCACAGAAGAAGTACTTTTCCCGCCATTGCTTGTTATCATGGGGAATGGAAGAATCAATGAAAATTTTGGATTCTCTTCCTAGTTCACTCACAATGCAGGTTCTTCTAGCAAAATGAAGGTATCCGCGTTCGCGGGATACTTTCAGGGTGTAATAATTTCTGAAAAGGTCAACAGATGGGGTACGATTCATCTGGAGAATAAACGCAAAAAAACAATAAACTAATCTCCAACTATTTGGAGTAAGTTGAGAAGGGCAGACATGATAGTAGTCCAATAAAGATTGAACTATGGGAATCAGGGGGATTCTAAAACCTGAATCAAGATGATCAAGGTAAATGGTGATAACACCTGGGTCAACTAAGTAGGGACGGTCGGAGGAGTCAGGAACCCATATTCTAGCATCGGAAGGGAAATGGTAACTTTCCAAATAAGAGTCCAGATGGGACTTCTTTATTTTGGTGGGATACCACTCAGGACCAGCATGCTTTGGGTCCATTTTTTCTCTGGACATATTGACAGGAGTATAAATAAGAATGGCTTCATCGTGAGCATATGGAACAGGTTTCTAGTCTGAAGGATTATGCTGAGAGGAGGAAGCACCAGACACGTCTTTCATTTGCTCGTTGCTTGGAGGTATATCAGGTTGAGCAGAGGTACTGGGTACTGAAGGATTGGAAGCAGGATCCATGGTGGAGACAAGAAAGGAAGAAGAAGAAAACTGGAAAGGTAAAATCTGAAAAGGAGTGATAAAGAAAATGGCAGATAGGTATGTTTGATGTTCACGAAGAAGAAGAGTAGAGTACGGAAAGGAAAAGGTGACAGTTGACAGATATATATAAAGAATGAGAGAAGATTTCTTGAAAGGAGGGGGAAATGCACGATGGTCCAAAATCAATGGTCATTACCTTTCGTAACCGACGCGTGGGATCAATCGGCGAACGTATGAAAACAGCAGTTGAAAAGAATGAGGATGATGTGTGAAAAGGTAAGGGAACAATATGATGGTAATGCATGGGAAAAAGACGGAATTAGTGATCAAGCGGCTGAAACGTTAAGGAAGCTGGAAAGTTATATTTGAAAATTCATAAAAGGTCCGACAGGAAAGTGATTTCGGCTGGTTTTAAGATAATTTGGGGGCTGAATACAGTAATATGATTCCAACCAAAACAAAGGACATAATTTCATAAGGGACATGGTCGTAAATCGATTTTCAAGATAATGATGATATGATGACTCGCCATCAAGGTCTTGAAGAAATTGAGGATTACCTGGGGAAAAGGCGTAATAGCTGGACAAGGAATACTGTATGATTTTGATGAAAAGGATAAAACCTGCTGATCAGAGTCTCATTTAGGTTCAACCTGATCAGCAGGCTTGGGGGCTTATGTTGTAACTAATATATCCATTTCCGGTTCATACCGGTCAAACCAACCTCAGCCGGGTTCAATTGAGAGATAAAGGTAAGATGATCGAAGACGTCCAAAGAGGAGCGATGATCTGATGGCCATGATTGAAAGAGTATTATAAGCGGGAAAGCCAGTATAAAAGCGAGGGAAGATCCGTAAGAAGGTAAGTCTCTAGAATCAACCAAAACTCTAAGCTCACTCTGATTGAACTCCATTACTAGCATTTTAGAAGCTCCAGAGAGCTCTGAAACACCATCGACACCATACTGACTAGATCGTCGGAGACGAGACGCCGATCAAGACGATCGGCTCCTTTTCTTACTGGTATTCTATTTCTTTCAGGAGTGAGAGGTTGATCGATCGAAGAGCAAACCAGATTGAATCAGATCTAAGGAGTTCGGTGCGGAAAACTACGGGTCGGGGGGGGGGGGGAGAAACCCCCAACAATACTGTACAAGTAGAAGAACAAAAAAAAAAAAAAAAAAAAAAAAGGTTAATTAACCTGGGATTTTTTAAAAAAAAAACTAAAAAATATGTTATTTTTTTTTTTAAAAAAATAATTCCCTTATTTTTATTTATTTAAGAAAAAAAAAAAAAAAGAAAAAGGGGGGAGGGTACTAAAAAAAAAAAAAAAAAAAAAAAAATAAAAAATAAAAAAAGGAAAAGAAGGGGAAGGAAGGGGAAAGAAGAAAAGAGAAAAAAAGAAGAAAATTGGAATTGGGGTTGTATTGGTTGGTCTACTGACCCAGTCGACCAACAAGGTCAGTACGAAGCAAATACAGGGGATTTGATCCGAAACTCAATCTACAGGGTTCGAAACTTCACGAAACTTGGAGGAAAACCTTAGAATAGTATTCTAACCCTAATGGAGCAAAGATTAGGCACTAATAATGATTAAAAACACTACCTTCCAATTTGAAATCATGGTTTCCCCAATTGGGTGAAAACCCTAGAATTCGACAAAAAAGACACTATGAAATCACGAAAAGACTAGGGATGATTAGATCTCATCCAAGAAAAGGTAATCAAAATCAATCACAAGTATGTCATGAAATTAGATTCAGTCGGCCAAGAAATTAGATCCATAAGAAGAATTACGGTTTCAAAAGGGTCTTACAAGGATTAGGGTTGAGATCCCTATGCTGATCATAAACCCTTAAGAAAAGAATGAGATCATGGAAGAGATGGTTGCAAGGATGCAACATCTTCTTCTCAATCTCGACCAAGAACAAGATCGAAAGATAAATCATGACACCGAAGACATTACTAACCTTGAATTGGCAAATCGGAGATGAGAGACTTCAGATCTTGCGGAGAATTCTTCGAAATCACCAAAGAGAGTTTCGAACTAGTCTTCCCACGTTCTTTGAGTGTTTTGGAGGTAGAAGATACTAAGAAACACGAAGTGTGCTTAAATAGAAAGTGAAAAACCCTAAAATTAGATTTTCTCGGATTTAACACACTGTTGGTCGATTGGCCCAGTCGACCAATCAATCGACCAATCATGTTAGCAAGCCCAAACAGGGAATTGGAGGATCAAATGAACACCAAACCTAAAGAGCTTTTACACACACATCAAGTGACATACCTAGGGTGTAGAAATGCCTTCGAACCAAGTCAGATAATACTCCAAGCCTTTCAACTAATCTCATCTTCAGTCAGGTGCAATTTCCTTTCTAGTTCAAAGCAAGTTTCCATAATTGGAACACCAACATCAACATCCATGGGCTCAGAGTTAAACTTCATATCTTCCACTGAGATGGCCCACAGTTGACTTCTTCCTTTACTCCGGGTCATCGGTCCTACAAACAAAAGGGTTTCCGGGTCAAGGTTAGGGCTGGGTTTCACACATCTACTGAGTCGCATCAACCTAGGGTCAGATACTTCCCCTCATGCCTCTCACAATTGGTTCAGTATCCTTTACCACTAGAGTCATCGTATCCTATGGCACCAACCAGCTCAGACTATGGGCTCTTAACCCTATTGGTCTTCCACATATAATATATGGGAAGTTCTTATGTCCTCTCACGGGTTGTCTACCGGTTTTGAGCACCCTTGAGCCCAAGTCTATTATGACGTGACCCTACCAATGAATGGCCCCCACAATGTGGTTGTGTCCTCTGACGGCTTGGCTACCGGTCTTGAGCTCCCACACCCCACATTGCTGCCACGGGTCACTTGACATCAATACCCATGCCGATAGGGTGTGATATGACCGGGTTTCTAACCAAACACTTCTAGACTTCCTAGTTATGACATCCAATGATCATGAAAAGCACCAAGGGGCATCATAGAATTGTGTCCCATACCACCTCCACTAATGTCCTAGGACAGAAACACCCAAGTGGTATTCCCCAATTCACAATCACAACCTAACATTTGCATTACAATATGATTCCAATCACATTATCATGTCATAATGCATTCCAAATCCAAATAGTCACCTACTTAACAAAAATGCATAACATTATTGATCAACTATCTTCTGAAATTATAAAGTCATATTAATCATTCTTAAACCATAAAATAGCAACATAAAACATACATTCAAGTCCTATTATAAAAGAGAATGTAACTAGGCTTATGTGTTAGTGAATGTCCTCACCTTATTATCAATTTACAACCTTTGAAGAATAGGTCAAAGGATGAGTTCAAACTTGTCAAGAGTCCTAACAACATAACGATTCAAAGTTAGAAACAACCCTAGAGGTTTAAAGTTAAAAAGAGAACAAAATCAAGCCACTACAAAATTTGATCGTGTTGCTAACCAATCCAAAATAAAATCCTATACTAATCTAGCAAGCAGAAAGTACGGGGTCGAACTATGGGGACTAAAAGGCTATGTCACTAAGATTGAATTCAACAAAACTAAATTTAAACTAAATCTACCAATTAATGCAAAAACGTTAACTATGAATATGTGAAGATCTTTGGGATTTCGAATCCCCAATGCTTTTCCCTAACCGATATAACTCTACACTTCAAAGCAAATTAGGGATGGTCTTCCTAGGCATGCCCTATCTTCGCAAGACTATCGTCCTTCACAGAAGCTTGGAACGCTTAGTTTTCTGAGCTATAGAACATCTTTGGCCAAACTCAAACACAATCAACTAGAAGATATAGAACAATCAAAATAATGAAATAAGCATGGTTCATCTACATCCCAAAGAAAAGGAAATAGCTACTCATTATCACAAAGTTCATAAGAAAAGTAAAGATGAAACATAGGGAGAGAGAGAGAGAGAGAGAGAGAGAGAGAGAGAGAGAGAGAGAGAGATGTGGTCTTCTTCTTCAGCAATGAGAGAGATGAGAGCCACATTCGCCGTCTTCTTTTCTTCTCTGTGGCTGGCTTCTCTTTTATGTCTCTCGCACACAATGAATCCCCCTTCTTTACCCGTCGATTTGACCTTTATTCTTTTGGATTTTGGAAAACTCAAAACTAAAAAGTTGTAGATATTTTCAATATCGTTCCATAGCATCTTGAATCACTGCTATCCAAGCTTATAAGAGAGAGATATGCCCAAAATATTGAAGGTAGGTTTGTTTACCCGATTTTCAGATTTATTACCAATTTTGTTCCTTAGACCTCCACCTGTTTCCAATTTGGCTAAGATCTCACTTTTCATGATTTCTTGGGCAGCAAGATTGAATGCCATGATTTACAATCCACCAATATCTAATATATTTGCCAACTTTACTCCATATTATCTCTAATATCCAAAATCACCTTATTCCTAAAAAATACACAAAAATACTCAATTAGCTCTCTTTAATTAAATAAGTATGGGGAATTAAATCAAATAAATAATGGTAAATGCATGCTTATCAAATACCCCCACACTTGAGTGTTTGCTAGTCCTCGAGTAAAACGAACAAAATAAAAGTAATACGGAAAATAAAGAAAGAAAAACCTAACTCACTTTCGTAGGAATCACAATTGCACTTAGCATGTGCAACAAGCCTTTAAACCCCTAGGTTACCCTAGTGGACGAGTTGTGTCTCGTGAGTGTTTGCAGAGAATATACACACAAAATTCTTAAGTGCTCTTCTAATTATTTTGGCAGTAGTAAGAGTAGAAAGATAGATTCCAAGACAAAGACACTCCACTAAAGATTAAAGGGAATATAGGCACCCCCACACTTAAGCTCTTTACACCCTCTCTTGAGTCTAGCTCTAGGCAAACAATTCAATCGAGAAGTCTCCTCTTATCTTAAGTCTACTAGTTCACCCTCAGATAAGACTAAACTAGGTACCAAATAATACCAAGAACTCAAGATCTAAGCAATATTGACCTTCTTAGACTAGGGCCGCAATTGGGCCGGGCTTTTGCAATCCCAAGCTCATCCCTATATGGTATAATTTGAGCCCATTCCTGACCTGGCCCTAGTTCAGGGCCAGTGATTATTGTCCCTGGCCCTAAGCCCTACAGGGCCAAGCCAAGCCCATTCCCGCCCTAATTGGGCCAGGTCAGGATGGGTTGGCCCTGATTAGCCCTGACCCTGATTGGCCCTATCCCTGATTGGCCCTGACCCTAATTGGCCCTGTCCCTGGTGTCACATCCACCCAGCCGGTACCCCATTTGGAATACCCGGGATGTGACCTTCTTCTATCAGCATAAGATTTTTGTCTTGACTGAGCAGTCTTAATCCTTTCTCTTATCATATCTACCATCGCACTTGTACCTTTAATCATTTATGGGCCTAACACTTTCCTTTCTCCAGTTTCAGTCCAATACAGAGGTGTCCTACAAGTGTTTCTGTCACATCCAACCAGCCGGTACCCTATCTGGCATACCCGAGTGTGTGATCCACAGTCCCCAAGATCCAATAATTAGTAAAATCAACCTCCCACATTCACAACAATATAATCAAGAACAAGACTAAATCAATGTTATCAATATTATTCAAATAAATCAAGGTAAAGTAATGAGATAATCATCAAAGTGAGGAAAAGATACCAATAGATATATAAATCAAAAGTCGAGTGAAGCGGAATCTCACTCCACGAGTACAGCGGAATGTAGTTTGAAAATCAAAGGGATTACAACTGATTTTAAGACAAGAAAGAAAGATTTAATCTAACTAAACTAGAGTCTTCTCTACTTTATAAAGGATGTCCTCATAAACATAGACTTCATCGATTATGCTCAGACGCTCCCACTCCACAGTAGGGCTAATCCTGGTAACAAGAGAGACCACTCGAGGGATCCTCAAAGTAATCTTCGTAGTCGCCAACACTTTGCGTATGGTACGCTTCTTCATCTTGCGCCTCCTCATATTACGGTTCATAGCCATCAAAACCTGTAGAATAGTCTAACAAAAGATATTGTACAAAAAGGAGTGAGTTTCAAAAGAAACTCAGCAAGGCAAGTTATTCCATAATAGCATAAATAACATAGTAACACAAACAAAGCATAAGATGATATGATATGAGACAACAATGTATGTATGCTGGTCTCTATGGCAGACATGCTTTAAGTCATAGCACCATACTTCTTTGGGTAGGTCAATCACTCTCCCTCAGCCATCTTGACATCTTGGGTCTGCCGGTGGTAGTTGGGTCTTCCATCCTTCCTGAACATTCCATGGTTAGGGGTTAAGTCACCTCTCTCTCACATCACCATTTGGTCTAAGTATTGGCGCATGTCAGGGTAAAGCCTAGCCCAATGCAAGTTTTCTACTTAGTTACATCAACTCAGATTCAGATACGTCCATTCCTCGCCCCTGGCGATCCTTTACGGTATCCTTCACACTAGAGTCAGCGTATCCTATGGCTACAACCAACTCGAACTACGGACTCATCAACCCTATAGGTCATCCACATATAGTAAACGGGAAGCTCTCATGTCTTCTCACGGGTTGGTTACCGGTCTTGAAAGCCCATGAGTCCAAGTCTATCCATATGCAACTCTACCCATAAATGGCCCCCACAATGTGATTCATGTCCCCTCACGGGTTGGTTACCGGTCTTGAGCGCCCGTAAATCCCCATTGCTACCACATGTCGTTCGGTCTCAATACCCTTCCGAATCGGGTCTCATATAACAGGGGTATAACCTAGCCAAACACTACTAGACAAGTCCTAGGCATGAAAACCAATAATCTGGGAAAGCGTCAAAGGGCAACATTGGAAATATCCCATACTACTCCCAATGAGGTCCAAGGACAGAAATGTCAAAAGGACATTCCCCAATCCCAAATCATACCTAAACAATCAGAATCATGATTCAGTCATATCATCCACGGCAAATATCTCATCAGATGAAAGAGTATAACAAGACAAGATCAAATAAATAAGAAACATACATGAATAAGTATTCATACATGATCAAGTACATAAAGTAAATAAGGAAATAAGATCCTAATGTACTTGCAGCATTCATATCATAATAGAAACTAACATAACAGTAGCAAATCTAAGTAGTTTCCAAATTAGAAACTAAATCTACGCAAATCTATGTTAATATGGTAACAACTTTCCTTACCTTAAATAGATTAGAATGTATTCCGGACGGACAAGAGGATGAATCCAAAGTTAGCAAATAAACCCTAGAATAGCATCACACAATCATTAGGAGGTAGTCCTAAAAGAATAAGCATGAATCGAATCGAATCGGACGAAGAAAACAAATTCTGTTGTTGCGGGTTGATTGGCTGGGTTGAGTGCTCTAGTCGACCTAGGCAATCTGCCCAAGAGCAAATCCGAAAATAAAAAGAGAATCTTGATCCGAAACCTATGCTACACAAACTGGAATGCGACGAAACTTGGAGAGAATGTCTAACACAGTAGTCTAAGACTAAAAAGCATAATTTAGACATCAAACCACCATTAAAACCATTAATTACTAATTTAGAATCATAGTTTCTATTTTGGTTAAAATCATAGTTTTCATTGGAAACATGCTATGAATGAAAGAGATGAACTAGAGATGATTAGATCTCATTCTAGTACAAGAACACAGTAGATCAAAGGTATGAATAATCATAGAGAAGCATCCATAATGCTAGAATGAATCAAAATAGAAATATTATCATAGTTTAAGAAGAAATCATAAGAATCATGTCAAGAATGAATGAAATGATCTTAGCACAAGAGAATGAAAAGAGATTGTAAAGATATGACTACAAAGTTGTAGCATCTTCATCATAATCTCAGTTCAAAGATGAGAGTGATCATGGAAAGAATAAATCATTAACATAAAAGATAGATTACTAACCTTTAATTGAAGAACAAGAGAGAGAGTTTGCAAGATTGCAAGATTAGGTCTTTTTCTTCACTCTTGGAGGCTTGGAGATGGTTTCCCTTCGTTCTCTAAGTGTTATGGAAGCTAGGGATACTAAAATCACGAAGTCATGGGGTATATATAGCAAGATACTCAAAACAGAAGATTCTGTTCGAGTTCAGCATCTCTGGGTCGATTGGCTAGGTAGCATTGCCCAGTCGACCCAAGCACTCAACCCAGGCTGACAACAAAGCCAAAAATAGGGATTTGAGGGTCTTCCACTACTCGGAATCAAACGAAACTTTAAACACATATTCTATACATACCTGGCATGGAAAAATGGCCTTAAAGTATATCCCACCAAGCTCTAAGGTCATCAACTAATCTTCTATTCATCAAGGTGCAGTCTCTTCTCTATATCCAACACTGACTTCAAGCATGGGGCATCATCTTCAATCTCCATAGGTTCAGAGTCGAACACTATATCATCTACCAATATGGCCTATAGTTGACTTTCACTTCTACTTCAGGTCTTCGGACCTACAGACAAAAGAGTATCCGGGTTAAGGTTAGGGCCAGGTTTCACAGTTTCCATACAAAGCTTTAAATGGAGCCATGCCTGTGAAACCCATCCCTAACCTTGACCCAGAAACCCTGTTGTTTGTAGGTCCGACAACCCGGAGTAAAGCAAGAAGTCAGCTATGGGCCATCCCAGTGGAAGACTTGGTGACTGACTTTGAATCCATGAGTGTCGATGACAGTGTTCCATTTATGGAAACTGAATCCTGATGAAGATCGGATTAGTTGATGGACTTGGAGTGCTCTCTATCATGATTCGAAGGCATTTTTACCTATTAGGTAAGTCAGTTGGTGTGTGTGCAAAACCTCTTTATGTTTGGATTTGATTTGAGCCTTCAATTCCCTATTTTGGACTTGCTTGTCTGATTGGTCGACTCATTGGTCGACTGGACCAGTAGACCAATCCAATCAACCAATGGGTTCTGTCTTTGGTAATTAGATCTTGCTTGCTCTATTTAAGTCCAATCTCGAGTCTACTTTGTATTTTCTGCCTCCAAACTCTTAGGAACATACCAGAGACCTCTGCAAGTCATCTCCCTTGCGTCCTTGGTGTTTATCTTGACGGATCTTCGTCAAAACTTGTGTTCTTACACAAAAAGGTATGTCTACACTCTCTTCTTCTTCTTCATCTTTGTTTTCTTTCCTTTTTGGGTTGAGACAGTAGAGGAGATGCTGCATTCGCTGTTGCAAACATCTCTGTACTTATCTCTCATGATCTTCCTAAGGATTAATGGCTAAAGCAATGATCTTAATCATGATCACTGCAAGCTTTTGAAGGAATCATGATCTAAATCATGATCTTGTCTTTGTTCATCTTTGATTTAAATTCTGATCTTCTCAGATCTATTTTATTGATCATATTAGTAGTTAATCGATGTGTTTTCTTTACATGATCCACAATCTATCAATCTCTAGTTATTTCTCCTTTATCATACCATGCTTTCTTCAAGAATCATGACTGATACATCGATGGTAAGTTTTGTTTCCTTATTTAGAATCATATTCTTCAGTCTTAGATCTATTTCCTTGAAGATCTATGCATGCCTTTCATGATTTCTTTATCACAATCAATGATCCATCATCCTATTGTTCTTGTCCATGATTTGTACTTTGAATTCTTCAAGAACCATGATTGATCTAATTATGGTAACTTTTCTTTCCTAATTTGTAACTTGAAAACTTGATTCGATTAGTGTTTTGAATTCCTCTATATACTAGGATGCTACCATTGTAGTTTACCCCTTGTTCAGTACCCTTTTGAACCACCAAATTCGGTTCTATATTCTAAAAACTTTGATTTTGTAGGCCACTGTCTCGGTTGGTCGACTGAGACAATAGACCAATCCAATCGACCAATGAGTACAACAACTCCATATTTGGTCCGTTTTGGATGTTTTGATATCTTTCCTTCTAGGTATCTTTCGCTAATATGTTGTATGCACTTGTTTAGGACCTTCTTCTCAAGTGTGTCAAGATCTTACTTGAATTCTTAAGATTCCTTTGCGAGTTATATAAGGTTAGGATGGTTACTTCCTTAACTACATAAATTGTATATCTTAGTTTCTATATTTGAATCTTGTTAGTTTATTTCTTTAATTAGATTTTTTACAATGTTATACTACTGTTGTACTGTCTTGATATCAATAGCATTACTTGTTTATATTAAATTGACTCATGTATGATTTACTTACCAGTTCTATATAAGTGGAATGTTATTATTGATTTCTTTCCATATATGAAGTTAACATATATGTGATGTTATGGATTGATGCTTGTGTATGCTTAAGTTATGGTTTGGAAAGGAGAGGTGTCCTTTTGACACTTCTGTCCTTGGACTACTACGGGAATATTATGGGATGTTTCCGGAGATGCCCTCTTGACACCTTCCTAAACTGTTGGATGACATATTTAGGACTGTCTAGTAGTGTTTGGCTAGGATGTCCCGTTATGTCAAACCCTAATCGGAGGGGTATTGAGACCGAACGACCCGTGGTAGCAATGGGGATTCATGGGCGCTCAAGACCGGTAACCAACCCGTGAGAGGACAGGAATCACATTGTGGGGGCCATTTATTGCTAGGGTTGCATATGGATAGACTTGGGCTCACGGGCGCTCAAGACCGGTAACCAACCCGTGAGGGGACGTGAGAGCTTCCCGTTTACCATATATGGATGACCTATAGGGTTGATGAATCCGTAGTCAGGGACTATGAGGACTCTAGTGTGAAGGATATCGGAAAGGATCGCCAGGAGCCAGGAATGGACGTTTCTGGATCTGACTTGATGTAACTGAGTAGGAGACTTGCATTTGGCTAGGCTTTGACCCTGACATGCGTCGGTACTTAGACCAATGGTGATGTGAGAGAGTGGTGACCTATACCCCCAGCCATGGAATGTCCCGAGGGATGTTGGACCCACTACCAAAAGGCATTGCGTGATGAGACCTTCCTAAAGAAGTACGGTGCTACGACTTAAAGCATGTCTTCCAATAAAGACCAGCATACATAGAGTTAGAATCATATTGCATTCATGTGTTTCATATCATATAGCATTTTACTTTGCTTTGAAATCCTACCATTTATGTTGTTATGGATTAACTGCCTTACTGAGTTTCTTTGAAACTCATTCCTTTTGTACAATGTTTTTTTAGACTACTCTATAGGTACTGATGACTATGAAAGTCAATTCAAGGAAGCGCAAACTGAAGAGGCATACTACACGCAAGGTGCTGGCAACCATGAAGATTACATTGAGGATTCCTCAAGTGGTTTTGCTTGTTACCAGGATTTGCCCTGATGTGGAATGCGAACGTCTGAGCATAGTTGATGAAGTCTACATTTATGAAGATGTTCTCTATAAAGTAGAATAGGCTTTAGTTTCTTTCCTATTTTAGATACAGTTGTAATCTTTCTTTTGGTTTACGAACTACTTTTCCGCTGGTTGTAGAGTGGAATTCTGCCTCACTTTACTTATTGATTTAGACACTCTGATTATCTTTTGTACTCTGATTATATATGATTCATTCTTTCCTTATTTGGATCTTTGGTTTATCTTTTGCACATTGATTATTATTGTTCATGATTATGTTATTGTCTATGTGGGAGGTTGATTACTCGATACTTGGTCTTCGAGGCTGTGGATCACACACTCAGGTATGCCAGGTAGGGTACCGGCTGGGTGGATGTGACAATGCCTATTGTAGACTGATAACTATTGTTATACGCAAACTCAACCAAAGCTAAATGTTCATCCCAATTACCACTCATATCAACAACACAAGATCTAAGCATATCTTCCAAAATCTGAATTGTCTGCTCAGACTGTCCATCTGACTGTGGGTGATGAGCAGTACTCAAATTCAATTGGATTCCCAAAGCTTTCTGCAAACAATTCCAAAATCTTGAAGTAAATCTAGGGTCACGATCAGACACAATACTCACAGGCACTCCGTGCAGACGAACAACATTGTCCACATAAAGTCTAGCTAACTTATCCATAGTGTGAGTGATCTTCATAGGAATAAAGTGGCCTAATTTGGTCAATCTATCAACAATTACCCATGCAGTGTCATTACCTCTACTTGTTTGAGGCAAACTAGTCACGAAGTCCATAGTAATGTTCTCCCATTTCCAACCAGGTAAAGGTAGGGGCTGCAATAATCTAGACGGAGGTTGTCGAACAGCTTTAACACGTTGACAAGTCTCGCACTTAGCTACAAAATCTTATACATCAGCCTTCAATCCAATCCACCAAAAATGTTCTTTCAAATCCTTATACATTTTTGTACCTCCTGGATGTACAGTAAAGATCGACTGGTGTGCTTCCTTCAAAATTTCCTTTTTAACTTCTTCAACTGCAGGCACACAAAGTCTCCCTCTAAACAATAAGGCACCATCCATAGATATACTAAAATCAGGGTCCAAATCAGAATTTAAAGAAATCTTCTCTATCTTCTCTTTCAATTCCAGATCCAAATCTTGCAAGGCAACAATTTGATCCCTAAGGGTGGATCTTGCTGTCATGGCTGAAAGCACAACATCTGAACTTTGCAAAACAACTTCCAAATCAAAATCTGAAATTGACTTCAACAACGATATGCTCAAAGCATTCAAATCTAGTTCCTTCTTATTACTTTTCCTACTAAGAGCATCCGCAACAACATTTGCTTTACCAGGATGATACTGGATATCACAGTCATAATCAGAGACTAATTCCAACCATCTTCTTTGTCTCATATTTAACTCCTTTTGGGTAAAGAAGTACTTTAAGCTTTTATGATCTGTGAAAATCGCAATCTTCTCACCATAAAAGTAATGTCTCCAAATCTTTAGGGCAAAAACAACGGCTGCAAGTTCCAAATCATGAGTGGGATAGTTCCGCTCATATTCTTTCAATTGCCTTGAAGCATAAGTTATCACCTTCCCATGTTGCATTAAAACACAACCCAAACCAATCTTAGACGCATCGGTATAGATTGTCAGACCACTAGAATTATCGGGTACTATCAAAACCAGGGCACTTGTCAATCTATCCTTCAATTCTTGGAAATTCTTCTCGCATGCGTCAGACCAAACAAACTTCTCTTCTTTCATAGTTAGCTTAGTCATAGGAGCAGCCAACTTACAAAATTTCTCAATAAATCTCCTGTAATAACCAGCCAAACCTAAGAAACTTCTTATTTCTGACACCGTCTTCGGTCTTTCCCACTCAGCAACTGTCTTAACCTTGTCGGGATCGACACGAATACCTTCGGCTGAAACAACATGACCAAGAAATACCACTCTTGGAAGCCAAAAATCACACTTACTAAACTTGGCATACAACTTCTTCTCTCTTAGTCTTTGCAAAGTAATACCAAGATGCTTCCGATGCTCTTCTTCATTCTTTGAGTAAATCAAAATATCATCGATAAAGACAATAATGAACTTATCTAACACATCATGAAATACTCGATTCATCAAGTCCATAAACACAGCAAGAGCATTAGTCAAACCAAAGGGCATGACTCTAAACTCAAAATGACCATATCTTGTCCTAAAAGCTGTCTTACAAATGTCACTAGCTTTCACCTTCAACTGATGATATCTGGATCTCAAATCAATCTTCGAGAACACTGTTGCACCTCTCAACTGATCGAAAAGATCATGAATCTGAGGCAGCGGATACCTATTCTTAATGGTCAATTTGCTCAACTCACAGTAATCAATGCACATACGCATACTACCATCTTTCTTCTTAACAAACAAAACCGGGGCTCCCCAAGGCGATACACTAGGCTGTATATAACCTTTATCTGAGAGTTCATTTAGCTGGTCTTGTAGTTCTTTCAACTCGGTAGGCACCATTCTATATGGAACTTTAGATACCGGAGCGGCTCCTAGAATTAATTCAATCGAAAATTCCAATTCTCTATCTGGAGGTAATCCTGATAAATCATCCGGAAAGACATCCTTAAAATCACAAACAACTTCAACTTCTTCAAGTTTCTTCTTCACTTTCTTGACTTCACTTTCATCTGTTGCACTTTCCACTAGTGCACAAACTTGCATCAAAGTAGAAAAGGTCTTCTTACTAACTCTTCCTTTATCACCTTGAAACTCAAAGGCTGAATTACTACTAATCTGAAATTGAATTTTCCTCGAAGAACAAACAATTACCGCTTTATGGGCTGTCAACCAATTAATTCCAAGAATAACATCAAAATCTTTCATGTCAAGAATCACTAAATCGGTTTTCAATTTCTTCTCACAAATCATAATGGGACAATCTTCCATCACTTTATCTAGTTTCACAACTGATCTAGTAGGAGTACTAATCATTAAACAACTAGACAAATTCTTAGGTAACAAGTCAGTCTTCCTAATGAATGCAGACGAAATGAACAAATGAGATGCACCCGTATCAAACAATACAAATGCAGGAATAGAAGCGATTAACAAAGTACCGTTCACAACTTCATGACTTGCATCTTGTTCAATACCAGATATACTAAACACTTTTCCAGGCACAGGGGCAGATACACTCTTCGCTACAGGAACATAGGGCTGATTAGGCTTCTTGGGGCAAGTACGAGCAAAATGACCGGGCTGCTTGCAAAAGAAACAAACTGGCAGTCCAACTGAAGGTACTACTACTGGAGGCTTCGGACCCATAGGTCTAGGGTTCACACTCATTGGCTTAGCATTTGGAACATTCACAATTGGTCTGTTCCCACTAAATTGACGCTTTTGTCCAGCCGGTGCGAAACTAGAATTTTGAGTTACACTTCTAGGCTGAAAACTAGGAGTAGGGTACGGTGTAGGTCTAATGAATCTTCTTTCCGTACGGTCAACCAAACCAGTGTTCCTTGGCTGCCACATCCTTTGCTCACGTGCACTTTCCTTCTCAGTTTCTTCAATCTTCTTCGAAACTTGAACTACCTGAGCGTAGCTCTCAACCGAAATCACAGTAAGATAAGCCTTGATTGCAGGACGCAATCCCTTGAAAATTTTCTTTGCCTTGGCACGATCAGGTCTCACAGAATCAGGGGCAAAGTAAAATAATTCCTCAAACTTCTGTTGATATTCCAACACAGACAAAGGTCCTTGCGTAAGGGCCATGAACTCAACTTCCTTAGCGTCAGTCACTGCTTCAGGGAAATAGTTCTAAGAAAGTGCATCCTTGAAAATTTCCCAAGTCAGTCCACCAACATGCAAGGTTTCCAAGATAGGACGAGTGGAGGTCCACCAAGCATCGGCTTCTTGCTGAAGCTTCTATTTGGCAAACAAGATCTTCTGTGCTTCAGAACACTGCAAGTGACAAAATGCTTTCTCTAATTCCCTCAGCCACTTGTTAGGGAACAAAGTGTCCTTAGTAACACCAGTGAAAGAAGACACTTGCATCTTCAGAAAACTTTCCATCAAACGAGTATGAGGAGTTCTAGCTAACATTTCCGCATTAGGGACTACGGTATGAGGAGTTCCATTCACACCAATACGAGTCTTAGTATGCAGAGTCATGAAACCCGTCATCATCTTGTTGAACTGATTCGACTGCTGCTGCATGATGTTGCCCATGATATTGGCAATATCACGAAAACTATTCACTTCTGCAGCATTAGGTATACTGATCGTATTATCACCATTCACATTAGTGTGCTGACCAGTGCTACCATTAGGAGTATCTTCATGAAACACTTCTTCCTCATTTCCAGTACTATTAGAACCAATATTGCACTTCCTTAGCACAACCATTCTGCAAAAGTCGAAATAAGTCAAAAACACCAAAAATTTCCAATATACCATCTATAATGACTTAACCTTAGTCTTAGCATATCCAAATAAGGCTAAAAATCATCACTTTAATCATCAAAAAGTCATCCATAAATCATATATCAAAATCCCCAAATTTATCCAAAATTCCAAAATTTTAATCCTTGGGTCGAGTGGCTGGTCGAGTCATCCAGTCGACCCATTCAAACAAGTCGCGAAAAACACCTTAAAAATCACATTTCTCATTTCATACTCACTTCAAAACACCAAGCTTCATGGGAGAGCTCTAAGGCAAGGTTCTCTAAGGTCTTCAAGAGTCATTCTAGGCCATCTAACATCAAGAACAAGTCTCCAACATTCTTGCAACATCATCTAAGGTAAAATTCCTTCTTTTCCTTGCTTCACAACTTCAAACTGAAATGTATTTTTCCAAATATCATTATTTACTTGTTATAATTGCTAGGAAACATGTCTAGGAACATATAGGAATGTGTTCTAGGTGATCTTAACACAATCCTAGCCATCTTAACACAATCCTATGGCTTTACCACGCTTGCTAACAAATTCATGGTCTCTTGTTAACGATTTCTCAACCAAAAACCCTCTTTTGAAAATCTTCTCTCATTTTCAAACCACAAAGAATTTCATCTTCAAATCAATTCCTACATACTTGCAATGATATGATGAACATGTGTATCTAAATTGATTGAGCCAATTCCAAACTTCAAAAATCGCATTTTGACCTAATTTGAGAATTTTCCCCCATTCTATTCTTGCTGAATTTTGTCCTTTAAACCACCAAATTGAAATGTTTTTCTCCAATAAAACATGCAAACACACTATTCTAAGTACCGTGCACATACTAGTATGCCCAAACTGAAATTTTGCCAAAATCGAAAATTTCCCAAAAATTACAAAAATACCCTTCATGCTGAATTTTGTAATCCTACTAATGTCAAGTCTCTTCTTATCTTCCTTACAGCTATACAGACATCATGCCTCCTCGCAGACGACACTTGGGTGGGAGGAGAGGCAGAGCCAGAGCCAGAGGTCAAGTTCCACTTTTGGAGCCACGAGATGTAGTTAACCGCAGAGACCTATTCAGTACACCTCGAGCGGAGTACTTATATGAGGCCTTCTTCAAGAGGTGCCGCATTGAGTATGGCAGAGTACTCAGACTACGACAGCTTAGCACCTTTCGGATCCGTCAGAGATTCAATACGATGGAGTGGACGCACCTTTTCACTGAGGATCTTCCGGTCTATCCGGAATTAGTGAGGTCGTTCTACAGCAACCTTACATCAGTCGAGGAGGGTCGGAGGCGAGGTCCATTCGAGTTGATCCTAGAGAGTCGAGCTCGAGAGACACGGATTCGATTTTCTACTAGTACACTGGCAGAGATCTTCCGGGTACCACACTACCCTCATAAGTGTGTATGGATACCGACTGGGGCAGAGATAGATGCTTTTCTACTACCACATGAGCTGCATGAGGTTTGCATCACACTTTGGAGAGATGATAGATGCTATACACCACGGACTAGTGCACAGATAACAGATTCGGCTAGAATCATTGGTCACATTGTGGGCCGCAACATCATCCCGAAGGCAGGGCATCACGAGAGAGTATCAGTGATGGATGCTCTACCGATTTACCGCATATACTGGGGTTTCGAGATTGATCTTTCCTTCATCATCCAGAACGTCATGCTAGAGGTTGTGACGTCTCCGGGCGTACGGAACCTTTGCTTCAGACGTCTGCTCACACTTATCTTCCGGCATTTCGGCGTGAGGCTGGAGGATACATTGATGCAGACACGATTGCTAGGCTATGACATCGGGACAAGGACTATTCGTCAGATGCAGATTACTCAGACTGAGAGGTTAGATGATGAGGATGATCTTGAGACAGATGAGGATGATGATGAGTCAGATGATGGTGACCATGATGCTGGTCCAGATACAAATGACTAGGCAGGAGATGACATTGAGATGCGTGAGGCGGATCAAGGTCATCAGGATATTCCAACATCATCACACTTTGAGACCGGAGGCCCTTCACTAACAGTTCCAGAGACTTCGGAGCTGTGAGCACAGATGCGCTCTATGACTTCCATGTTAGCGAGGATAGAGGCGAGACAGGAGAGGATGGAGTCACAGTTGACTCAGTTGTAGAGGATGTTAAAGTACTGAGAGAGCAGAGACAGTAGTCTAGATAGATTGTACTAGGATTTCCTTTTATGTTTCTCAAATGTAACTTGTTGTAGAACTTTCCTAAAATTAATGAAGTTCACTTTTGTTTCACCATCTTATTGTGTATTATGTATTTTCTTTTGTTGTATTATGTGATGTTGTTAAATCGTACTTATTGTGTATTATTTAGAGTATATTATTCTTCACTTTTAAGTTTCTAATTCAAGTGTTCTATTATTCACTTCTAAGAATACTTTAGTAACTTTTGGATTTATGACTCAGGAATGTTCTATCATTGTTTCTGTGGTTAGGATTTCACTTGGAACTGTGGGCTCTAATACCACTCTGTCACATCCAAGAATTGAACCTACGAATTTACCAATTATGAGTTGGGCGCTTTAACCATTCAGCCATGGATGCTTAACAGGGATCATCGTACATCGTGAATAACCGTCAATTCTGTTCCACTTAATCCCCCTTTCATGACCACATATGTTTCCGGGCTAAGGAATGGGAAATCTCAATTTTTCGTGCTCTTGCTACGGTTAAACGATCCTCTTCGGATAATTCGTCCAACCCAAGGATAGCTATAATGTCTTGAAGCTCTTTGTAACGTTGTAAAGTTTGCTTAACTCTTTGCTCAATTTACATGAATCAAATGTTTCATTTCATCCGGGAAAAGCCATCTCTTTCTCAACAATGTCTTTGTCATTTGCTCTTTCTATTCCTATTCATTATCTATTTCTGCCATAGATGATATCTCTTTTATAACATCGACAAATTGCATCCCCGAAGCGCAGGGGATTTCATGACATTTCTGATGGGTTGTCTTGTGTTTCTAATAAGTTGTTTAATAGTTGGCATGCCACTCATCCGGTACCCTATCTCGCATACCCGAGTGTGTGATCCACAGTCCACAAGATCCAGTAGTTAGTAAAATCAAGCTCCCACATTCACAACAATATAATCAAGAACAAGACTAAATCAAGGTTAACAATATTATTCAAATAAATCAAGTAAAGTAACGAGATAATCATCAGAGTGCGGAAATGATACCAATAGATATATAAATCAAATGTAGAATGAGGCGGAATCTCACTCCACGAGTACAGCGGAATGTAGTTCGAAAATCAAAGGGGATTACAACTGATTCTAAAGACAAGAAAAAAAGATATAGTCTAACTAAGCTAGAGTCTTTTCTACTTTATAAAGAACGTCTTCATAAACATAGACTTCATCAATTACGCTTAGACGCTCCCACTCCACAGTAGAGCTAATCTTGATAACAAGAGAGACCACTTGAGGAATCCTCAAAGTAATCTTCATAGTTGCCAACACCTTGCTTATGGTACGCTTCTTCATCTTATGCTTCCTCATATTGTGCTTCATAGCCATCAAGACCTGTAGAATAGTCTAACAAAAGATATTGTACAAAAAGGAGTGAGTTTCAAAAGAAACTCAGCAAGGCAAGTTATTCCATAATAGCAAAAATAACATAGTAACATAACAAAGCATAAAGTGATATGATATGAGTCAGACAATGCATGTATGAATCTAACTCTGTATATGCTTGTCTCTATAGGCAGACATGCTTTAAGTTATAGCACCATACTTCTTTGGGAAGGTCTGAATTCACTCATCCTCAGTTGGCAAAGGGTCCTTCATCCATCTCGAACAATCCATGGCTGGGGGTTAAGTCACCTCTCTCTCACATCATCATTTGGTCTAAGTATTGGCGCATGTCAGGGTAAAGCCTAGCCCAATGCAAGTCCTCTACTTAGTTACATCAACTCAGCTCCAGATACGTCCATTCCTCCCCTCTCGGGATCCTTTCCGGTATCCTTCACACTAGAGTCAGCGTATCCGACTCTCTCAAATTCGGACTCATCAAACCTATAGGTCATCCACATATAGTTAATGGGAAGCTCTCATGTCCTCTCACGAGTTGGTTACCGGTCTTGAACGTCCATGAGCCCAAGTCTATCCATATGCAACTCTACCCATAAATGGCCTCCACAATGTGATTCATGTCCCCTCACGGATATAACTCACCGGTCTTGAGCACCCCATGAATCCCCATTTCTATCACGGGTTGTTCGGTCTCAATACCCTTCCGAATCGGGTCTGATATAATAGGGGTATAACCTAGCCAAACACTGCTAGACAAGTCCTAGGTATGACAACCAATGATCCGAGAAAGTGTCAAAGGGCAACATTGGAAATATCTCATACTACTCCCAATGAGGTCCAAGGACAGAAATGTCAAAAGGACATTCCCCAATCCCAAATCATACCTAAACAATCACAATCATAATTCAGTCATATCATCCACGATAGATATCTCATCATATGAAAGAGTATAATAAGACAAGATCAAATAAATAAGAAACATACATGAATAAGTATTCATACATGATCAAGTACATAAAGTAAATAAGGAAATAAGATCCTAATGTACTTGCAGCATTCATATCATAATAGAAACTAACATAACAGTAGAAAATCTAAGTAGTTCCCAAATTAGAAACTAAATCTATGCAATCTATGTTAATATGGTAACAACTTTCCTTACCTTAAATAGATTCAAATATATTCCGGACGGACAAGAGGATGAATCCAAAGTTAGCAACAAACCCTAGAATAGCATCACACAATCATTATGAAGTAGTTCTAAAAGAATAAGCATCAATCGAATCGAATCGGACGAAGAAATCAAATTCTGTTCTTGCGGGTTGATTGGCTGGGTGACTGAGCCAGTCGACCCAGGCAGTCTGCCCAAGAGCAAATCCTAAAATAAAAAGAAAATCATGATCCGAAACCTATGCTACACAATCCGGAATGCTACGAAACTTGGAGAGAATGTCTAACACAGTAGTCTAAGACTAAAAAGCATAATTT
This sequence comes from Hakea prostrata, assembly GCF_041222555.1. NCBI lineage: Eukaryota > Viridiplantae > Streptophyta > Magnoliopsida > Proteales > Proteaceae > Hakea > Hakea prostrata. The sequence continues at coordinate 29,046,881 of NC_142601.1, read as the reverse complement.
GGACATCGAACAACCATTAAAACCATTACTTACTAATTTGAAATCATAGTTTCTATTTTGGTAAAAAAAAATCATGGTTTTCATTGAAAACATGCTATGAATGAAAGAAATGAATTAGAGATGATAAGATCTCATTCTAGTACAAGAACACAGTAGATCAGAGGTATGATTAATCATAGAGAAGCATCTATAATGCTAGAATAAATCAAAATAGGAATATGATCATAGTTTAAGAAGAATTCATTAAAATCATGTTAAGAATGAATGAGATGATCATGGCATAAGAGAATGAAAAGAGATTGTAAAGATATGACTACATGGTTGTAGCATCTTCATCATAATCTCAGTTCAAAGATGAGAGTGATCATAGAAAGAATGAATCAATAACGCAAAAGATTGAATACTAACCTTTGATTGAAGAACAAGAGAGAGAACTAGCAAGTTTGCAAGATTAGATCTTCTTCTACACTTTTGGAGGCTTGGAGATGGTTTTCCTTTGTTCTCTAAGTGCTATGGAGGCTAGGGATGCTAAAATCACGAAGTCATGGGGTATATATAGCAACATAACCTAAACAGAAGATTCTGTTAGAGTTCAGCATCTCTGGGTCGATTGGCTGGGTAGCATTGCCCAGTCGACCCAAGCAGTCGACCCAGGCTGACAATAATCCCAAAGACAGGGATTTGAGGGTCTTCCAATACTCGGAATCAAACGAAACTTTAAACACATATTCTATAACATACCTGGCATGGAAAAATGGCTTTAAATCATATCCCACCAAGCTCTATAGTCCTCAACTAATCTTCTCTTCATCAAGGCGTAGTCTCTTCTCTATATCCAACACTATTTTTAAGTATGGGGCATCATCTTCAATCTCCATAGTTTCGGAGTCGAACACTATATCTTCTACTAATATGGCCCATAGTTGACTTTCACTTCTACTTCGGGTCTTCGGACCTACAGTCAAAGAGTATCTGGGTTAAGCTTAGGGTCGGGTTTCACAATTGCGGTTGATCGTACCGATCATTTCTTCCGGGTAACTCTCCTGTCGGCCTCTCTCTACCTCGCTCTTGGGAATTCCTGCGCAGGTTCGGCCATAATTTTGGCTGCTTGCCGGTTGCCTATCTCCATGCGGGGAATGCCCTCGTAGCGCCAATATAAGCGTTTCCGCTTCTCCTGCATGCCGTTTGGCCTTCTGATGATCAGCAGCCTGTGGAGCTACCACCTGCCTGGCCAACATGCTAAGTGTTTGGTTCATCTACAAGAATTGGAGCGGCATTTGATCCAACTGTTGTTGGAGAGGATTCAGAGTATGTAATTGATCATTACCCCCTTGTCCTCAATCTTCTCGTACTTCACGAGCTCGACTTCTTTCAGGGATATCTTCTAGATTGTTCCTGCTAGGAAGTTCAATGTCAGCATCTCGCTGAGTCACTGCAACCACTGCTGCTGACCTGGTAACCATGACTTTCTGAAGCACTTCCCACAGACGGTGCCAAATGATGCGTCCAAAATCTGCTCAACCCTTAGATCATGTGAGAATGACCTGCAAAACAATCATTAGAAGTGGCCCGATCGTGGTGGTCGGGAGTCCACCTTCGATGGCTAAGTCAGTTGATGAACTGATCACAAAGGCTCTGACTAGATGCAGAGCGAAAGTAAGAATACGATAATTGGGAATACGATTTAGATACCTTCTTCATACCTTGGTGATGTCTTATATAGAGTTTACCTTTGAATCCCGTTCGTTGAAATCGTACGTGCTTTCTTCTAGTGACCGTCAGATCTAGACGGTTAGACTCGTTAGTGGGGTCATGGATAACTTCCCTTGATCGTATGATCTTGATGTTATGGTCGTGCCCGTTATCCAAGTTGGCACGATCGTCCATTCTACGAGTGTTGATAACCGTCACTTTGACTAGTTATTCGTCCTGAGAATCTCGGACTCATGCAGGCTAGCTAATAGCGTTAGGTTTCTTCCTGTACATGCCATCTCTGAACCCAGTTTGCTTGAGCCTGAATCGGTCAGTTCGTCCTCAACCGGGGTTGAAGGTTGAACCAAGGGCAGACCCGGTTCAACGATATTTTTCCCGTATCACAAACATAACCTAACCATTCATCATCTAATGAATAAATATTATTAAAAAAAATAAATAAATAAATAAAAGGCAGGAAAAAAATGAACAATAAATAAATAAATAAAAGGGAAGTGATCCAAGTGTCAGCTCTGGATTGAGGGAAGGGAAGTATAATTAAGATGACTTTGACCATGGACCATTTGCCATAGCTTGCAATCTACCGATCAAGGGGAACGAATATTAAAGAGAACAAAATGCAGAGAGTAAATAACAAAGCAATAAAAGGAAAAGTGAAACCTTAACCAAAGGGCACGACTGTAAGCATCTTTGATTAAGGACCCAGGGGGAAAGGAGAACAATAAATAAATACGAGAAAAAAAATACAGAAAGTAAATAACAAAGCAATAAAAGAAAAAGGGAAACCTTAACCAAAGAGAGGCATGACTGTAGGCATCTTTGATCAAGGACCCAGGGGGAAAGGAGAACAATAAATAAATGCTGAAAAGTAAATCCTAAGTTAAGAATATGGAGGGTAGAAAGAAGCAGGAATGGAGAGGGGAGAGAAGATTATTGGCGAATGTTACTTGCATTTTTGAATCTCGAATAATAACAAAAACTTGAATGAACGATTCGAATCTCGACCAACCCTAACAACTAGATCTAGAATGATTTATTTCTACAATTGCTAGACCTAGAGAAAAATGAATCCTCAAACTTGAAACTTGAAACTTGAAATTGAAGTTGCATTAGATAGAAAAATTGAATCTAAATACTAGAATCTCATAAATCAATCAAAGAAAACTAGAGAAAGCCTAAATAAACTATAGATAAAGAAAAAGTATAGATGGCCTAAAATAAACTAAAGAGAAAAGAAATTGGGGAGGCTATATTTTTAGGAGATAATGAATGATTTAAAAATAAGGAAATAAAATAATAATAATCAGGGAAATAGGAGAAAGGAAAAGAAAAACAAATAAAGGAAACCTATTCGTTGGAAACTCTAATAGGAAAAAGGAAAGAAAAAAATACAAATAAAGAAAACCTATCAGTTGGAAACTCTAAAGGAATAGAGAGAGAGAGAGAGAGAGAGAGAGAGAGAGAGAGAGAGAGAGAGAGAGAGAGAGAGAGAGAGAGAGAGAGAGAGAGAGTAAGTGGAAAGAAAAATAATAATAAAATTATGGTTGTAGAAATGTGGAGACAATAAAGTGAAGAAAGTGGGGAGGAGAGAGAAAAATAATTAAGGAAAATAAAATCTAATAAAATAAAATCTTCTAGAAAATCTATAGAAAAATAGAAAATTGTAATATTTGACTACTTGTGGGCCCCATGCATTTTTCAATTACAATAAAGTAAAATAAAATAAAAATCCTAACTAATCCCAGCTGTAGATCAAAATTGGCTTCTTTATTTCTAAAATATTTTGTAGTTGACCTATAATAATATCTCTAGCCCATCATGCTCCAGATCAGGCCCATTTTCACACTTGAGAATTTGAACAAACCTCTTGACGGGTAAAATTTCATGTTTCATACCCAAAACTCCAAATATTTGCTTAAATCTTGAAAAATCCTAAAATCTCCATAAACAACATAAAACCCAAGGTAGCTCCACTCTAAGTGTGTAAAATGCATGGTTTAGGCCCTAAGATTTCACACATAAATGTGCCCATCAGTTTTCATTTAAGATAGGTCATAGGTGAAGAGATTGCCTGCACAGATTTATCGTCATGATTATGCTTTCGTTCGGTTGTATATTGAAGGTCTGAAATGCTTATATTGTTCTGTAATTATTTCCTCCCCCCTCCTCGTTTCTTGTATGTTGAAGATCTGAAATGTCTATAATATTCTATAATTATTTTCCTCATGTGAACACAGAGACCCCCTTGGTGAACCATAGCTGGGGCCCACTAGATGGCTCCAAGAAGCCCCCTGGAGCCGGCCGAAGCGCCTACTAGGGGTATTTAGGGCATCGTAGCCCTCTTTTAAGTGCTGGAATTATTCCTAGATTCATTTTCCAGAGTTTGTGTTGGTTTTTAATTCTTAATTTGAGTTGTTTTGGAATTGGTTAGGTTGTGGATGAGATAAGACTCTTGAATAAAGAGGGTTCCTATCTTTTAGGAGGGATCTTGTTTTTTAGAACTTCATTTTTAATTAGAAGTTGACTTTTAGTAGTTAGTGGTTGAATGTCTTAGGGAATTATTTTTGGAATTCCATAGACAGAGTCTTAAGTCAAATAGTCTTTCATTTTCAGCATGTGTCTTTAATTGTTATATTCCTACCAAGAGTCCATGTTAAGTGGGGATTCTTGCCTCTTAAAGAATCCCATGGGTCCTAGAATCTTTTGGAAGCTATAAGTAGTTTAGCATTCTATGTAATTCTCAGTCTTGATTACTGAATAATACTGAATAATATTATTGAGTTTAAGGATCATGGTTTCCTAAGTTGAGGGGACCATGGTTGAGTAAGGATTTTGTTCCAGATCAAGGAACCTTAAATCAATTTGTAGCCTTTCTTCTTCATTCCAGCAACTAGAACCATTCAAGCAAGCTTCTAGCAAGAAATTCATAAACCAATCTCTTCCAAATTCTGCAAACAATTAAGTTTAACCCCTCCGCCCTAATCTCTCTTCTTTCTCCTCTTCTCCCTATACCCTGCGACTTTAAACCAAGAAACATCAAGAAAACACCAAGAACCTGCAAGAACCTTATTGTCCCACCTTGGCAGCTGCCAAGAGACCCTCCCCTCCCTTGAGGCAGCACCTAGCCCCTCCCCACCTCCCCAAACCCTATCACACCTTTCCCCCATTTTTAGTTCTGTTTCTTTTTTCTTTTCTTTTTTAGGTTAATTTTCATTTGGACTCAAGTCATTTTTAACCCAATGAAAATGAAATCTTGCATTTGCCTCCCTTAGGGGTTCGAAAAAACCAATTAAGGACAAATTATCAGTTTTAGGACCAAAATACCCATATGTCCTTTGACCATTAGGATTACATCATGTAGGGGAACCTCGATCCAACAGTTCTTATAAAAAGGATAAGACATACTTGTAATTATGACTTTTTTATTGTACATCAAAGTATTTTAGAATTTTAAATTTACAAAATTAAACCCCTAGATTGAAACTCAATAAAGCTTGTGGCAAACTCGGCACTGCTGTTAACCCTAAGGCCTAAGCGATGTTTACATGTTGTTACCATCTTAGAGCATTCAAGCTAAGATGGAGGATTTCAAAGAAAACTAAAGAGGAACAAATTAGTTGAAAACAATAGCAATGCTGCCAATTCAATCTAGTATACTGAACAAGAATAGAGAAAGACAATATAAACCTAATTGGACTCAAGAAACGCAAACCACAGATACAGCTCTCTACTTGTGACCTACCAAAGGAACATAAGGGGAAAATAATCGAAGAAGAACAAGGTGCTGAAAGAAACCTTCAGGATGGTGCAGTTACCTAGAGTGCGAGGGCGAAAAAGGGGGAACAGGGCAGAGGATCAAAATTTGGCGAAAATCTAGGATGGAACTGAATCAATTGACATTGTATTTCACTATGCTTTTGGCCACTCAAAGATTTAGATTTTTACAAACCCTAGGTTGATGTTCGGTGGTCGATCCAAGTGTGGGAAGTTGAGCGAAGCAGCACAGTCGTTTGATGAAATTCCTATTAAAGATTCAGTATCATGGAAATCGTTGCTTTTTGGTTATTCACCGAATGGTAGGAGTGGTGAAGCCTAGAAATTGTTTTCAATAATGAATGACCAAGGCATGGAGTTCAATCATCAAACATTTTCAATTGCTGCAAAAGTTTGTGGGGAGTCGGAAGACATAAAGCAAGGAGAGCAATTCCATCATCTGGTTCTAAAAATTGGGTTTGAATCTCATGTGAATATGGGAGGTTGATTTCCTCGACTGATCTTCAGGACTGTGATCACACACTCGGGTATGCCAGATAGGGTACCGGCTGGGTGGATGTGACATATGGTGCTTAGGGACGAGGACCTTCACAAAATGACTGCAGCATTCGCAAGGTCCACTCCCGAACCACCAAGGCAAATAAGGAGGCTAATGTAATCAGGGATAGGTTGGCTAAGTTATGGGACATTAGAGGCCTTAGTTGATGCCGGATCATCAACAGATATTGCGGCTTTGGATGATTTCCTTGCATGATGGATTGACCAAGGAATGTCACCATCAACTACAGCCTTGATATACAACTCTCCGAGAAGTTCCATTCCCCTGAGGGGAAGCACAGCCTAATAAGATTGTAGGAAACTTCCACCCACAAGTTAGTAGATTCACTACGTTTGTGAAGTTGTAGCTTGTTAGTGCACGGCATTTCATGGGGTTGCCCAACTTCTAGGGTTGCTTGAGTGACTAACTCCCCCAAAACATACAAGGCTAAAATTGCCAACTACTCAGGGCATTGGAGTTCCACAAGACTGCGTAAAAACAGTCTAGGATATGTCGAAATCATTAACAAGAGATAATCCATTACTCTACTCACAAAGACCACTCTCACCGACTAGGCATATGTCGTCAAATGTGGGACCTTGGGATAGTAGGGAGAACTAGTGATGAAGGAGGCCTAGGGTCACTGAACCTACTCCATACTAGAGGGATGACTTCCTCAAAAGCTCCATCCCAAGCATTGTCCAGGGAAATCACTTCCCAAAAATCAAGAGATATATTTCTTGAGTCTTATTTTCAATGAAAAGCATTTGCAACTTCGCTGCTGAAAAGCATTTGCAACTTCTCTGCTGAAAAGCATTTGCAACTTTGCCACAAAAAAGTGTTGGCGACTTCATTTATGAGTATTAGCAAACTCACACAGAAGTTATGGAGATAGAAACCCCAAATGAGCATTGCAAACTCTTGAAAATTGTCGTTATCCTGGAAGAAGGCTTGCGTGTGAACCAAGAAGCAGATTTCTAGAGAAAGGTTATCTATGATGCATATTACGAAATAAGTAAGAATCATTGGCTCAAATCAACCATAAGTATTTTCCTACAAGTAGCTTTCCAAACGAAAGGTACACATCTTGATCTCCCACCCTAAATGTATATACTTTGGTCTCTTTCTCTCGACTTCTTAAAAACACTCGTATGGGCTTTCATCGAAGGGCATTCATGTTGGTAATTCCTCCCAAGGAATGTACTTGTTCATTAGGAGATCTCCCCAGGCGGATTCTCATTCCTAGGTTGTGAAAGATACTGAACCGAGTTGGTTGGTGCCACAGGGGATATATCTGGACTTCATGTAGTATGTTACCTGTATGACCTTGCATTGGATTAAAAACCCCAACATGCGCCAGAACTCATCGCCAATGGTAGTGTTGAGAGAGTGTTGACTTAACCCCAGACATGGTTTGAGAGCCAGGTGTCGACTTTCCATTTTACCCAAGATCCCTACAAAGGTAACCAGTCATTGCCGAATCAGAGTGATTAGACCTACCCAGAGGAGGGCTGGTGTATATCTTAAAGCATGTCAACTATTAGAGACTTGCATAATTAGATCTTAGCAACATTCATACTTTGCACTCATACATATCATACATGCATTTCTGATTTGTTGGACATATGGATGGGAATTGTTATTGTTCTTACCAAGTTCTCCAGAACTCATTCCTTTATTTGTATATGTTTTATTAGTCTGCGCAGATGGAGGAAATGTGTCGGAAGATGAATTGGTTTCCTATGAAAGAACCTTCCCGTATGAAGTGTCGGGTTATGAAGAACCCACCGAATAGAACAATCAGCAAATAAGAGAAAAGAAGAACACAATAATAACAACTAAGAGAAAAGAAAGACACAATAATATATGGGCAAGAGAGAAAACTCCACTATAAATAAAGAAATATCTAAGAGAGAAGATATTTGGGATGATTAAAGAAGAAGGAAGAGGCATTCTTTTATAGCCTCTTCCTCTCCACATATTCCCACATCAGTCGATGTGGGACTAATATTACAACAATCTCCCACTTGGAGATTAGATTGAGAACCAATCAATCTCCACACCAGTCTCTATCTTGCCACCACCATGTCGTCTATGTCTCTCTATCAAGCCATTCAAGGATCTCGCACCAAATGAACTTGCCGGTATTGATTGCTTTTGTCAATGCATCTCGCTAGGTTCTCTTTCGTGTGGATTTTCTCGCATATCCACCCTTCCGTCTTCCACCACTTCACGAACAAAATGATATTGTACTTTCTATGTGTTTTGTCCCTGGAATGAAAAGCTGGATTCCTTGCAATGTGCAAGGCACTCTGACTGTCACAATACAAGAGAATCTTCTCGTGTTTGTGCCCAAGTTCTTCCATGAATCTTCTTATCCAGATTGCTTCTTTACAAGCTTGTGTAGCTGCCATATACTCAGCTTCTGTTGTAGACAAGTGCTACAACCGTCTCGTAGTTTAGATACCCACTCACGCCTCCTTCGCAATTGTAAACACATAGCCGTAGTGGATTTCCTTTTATCAAGATCCCCCGCAAAATCGGAATCAACATATCCTCTCCGACAAGAAATTCAGATCCTCCATAACATAGAGCAGCATCCAAGGTTCCTTTAATGTATCTTAGGATCCTCTTCACTATAATCCAATGCTCTTGTCCTGGATTCGCCATATGCCGACTAATCACTCCCACTGCATGTGCAATGTCCGGTCTTGTACATATCATAGCGAACATCAGACTTCCCACTGCTGATGCATACGGTACTCGAGACATCTCCATCCTCCTCTCGCTTCATTGCTAGGACACATACTTGAGGATAACTTGAAATTAACGAGAAGAGGAGTAGAAATTGGCTTACGGTCTTGCATATTGAAGCGGCGCAAGACTTTCCTTAAGTAACTCTTCCGAGATAGCCAAATCTTCCTCGTTATTTCTGTCTCGGTGAATTTGCATCCCTAGAATCTTGTTTGCGGGTCCCGGATCCTTCATTTCAAATTCCCTAGCCAATCGAGCCTTTAATTCTACGATCCGATCTTTGTTGGGGCCTCGACACCAACATATCATCGACATACAACGGAGTAAAATGATGAAATCATCATCACCAAACCTCTTGTAATACGCACAAGGGTCTGAAGCAAGTCTATTGTATCCAAGGCTCAATATGAAGGAATCAAATCTCTTATACCAACATCTTGGCGCCTGTTTTAAGCCGTATAGAGATTTGTTCAACCTGCAAACCAAGTTCCCCTTTTCTCGGTTCTTCAAAACCTTCCGGTTGGAGCATATAGATTTCTTCTTCAAGATCTCCATGAAGAAATGCAGTTTTTACATCTAATCGCTCAAGATGTAGATCAAACGTAGCACAAAGTGCTAGAACTATCCGGACAGTAGTAAGTCGAACCACTGGAGAAAATATTTCTGTGAAATCGACACCTTCTTTCTGAGCATATCCTTTGATCACCATTCTTGCACGATATCGCTCTACTTGATCATCACTGTTTCGTTTGATCTTGTAAACCCATTTGTTACCAATGGGCTTCCTTCCGTGCGGTAAAGGTACAAGCTCCCACGTCTTATTCTTATGAAGAGTTTCTAGTTCTTCCCGCATAGCCGCCATCCAAAGTGACGCTTCGAGCTATCAATCGCTTCTCTCGAATGTTGATGGCTCACCATCTTCTCGTTAGAAGACAAGATGCAATGTTGCTCTCCATAATATAATCGATCCCAAAGTTGGTGTATGTCTTTCACGAGGTGACCGTCTAACTTCTACAGTTGTAGACTCAACGGTACTTGTTCCTCATTTTTCGATTTTGCTCCCGTAAGAATTTTCCTGGATTGGACTTCTCTTCCTCCCGAACTATTGTACTCTCCGGAATTTCTATTGAAATGCTACTCACATCTTCCTTTTGCAGCTTATCTTCTGCAAAAATGACATCTCTCGCCGATGACGACTTTGTGGGGAGTGGGATCCCACGACGATACCCCTTGACTCCATCAAGATTTCCCAAGAATCTCGCATTTTCCGGATTTTGGATCCAACTTCGAAATTTCTTGGGGATGATACATCACGTATACAGGACTCCCAAATGTGTGCATGCGTGAATAATCAACTGGCTTGCCAGTCCACATATTCATCGGTGTCTTCAGATCAATCGATCTTGTTGGTGATCGATTAATCACATAGCAGGCAGTGTTTACGGCTTCTGCCCAAAAGGACTTAGCCATGCTTGCAGTTCTTAACATGGCTCTTGTTCTTTCGAGTAGAGTTCTATTCATCCGCTCCGCTACTCCATTCTGTTGAGGAGTGTAAGCCACCGTGAGTTGTCTCTTGATGCCTTCTTGATTACAAAACTCAAAGAAGTCATCCCCCGTATATTCACCGCCATTGTCCGTCCCGAGGCACTTGATTTTCTTCTCGTTTCTCGTTCAACTTGCGCTTTGAATGTTTTGAAAAACTGAAAACACATCCGACTTCTTCTTGATAGGAAACACCCAACATCTTCTCGGAATAATCATCAATGAAAGATACATAGTACCTTGCTCCTCCCGGAGATGTAACCGGTGCTTGCCATACATCGAGTGAACTAATTCCAGAATACTTTTACTCCCGGAATCGATGCATTGAACTTCAATCTATGTTGCTTGCTTGTAACACGTTGCTCACAAAAGGGTAATGAAACCTTTGTGAGACCCGGAGTAATTTATGTTCTGCAGAGAACCTTCAACCCTTGCTCGACATGTGGGCCAATTTTTGATGCCACACTTTTGTCATCTCTTCAGTACCGGTTGATGCAACCGATGCTTCGCCTCCGGACATGTTTCTCCCATTACTTCGTACAAATTTGCAGCGCCCCTTTCAGCTTTCATTGCAACTAGCGCTCCTTTGACGATCCTCATCATTCCATTTTGGATGCGTGTCTTGCACCCAATTTCATCTAATTGTCCCAAAGACAATAGATTCTTCTTTAAGCCCTTCACATGCCGCACATTTTGAATAGTGCGTACCATACCATCGTACATCTTCAACTTGATGGTGCCAACTCCAACAATCTCCAAGGCATGATCATTTCCCATGTACATGCACTCGTAGAGATAGGTTCATAAGTTTGAAACCAATCTCTGCGAGAGGTCATGTGCCATGTTGCTCCCGAATCCAAGATCCAAGCATCACTATGTTCCAATCTATCCTTGGTCGCCATTGCTGATTCGTCAGTAAAGAATATCTCCTTCAAGAATGCACCCTTGAGATGTCTCTCGCCTTATCTACACCCTTTTTGAATCGACACTCATTTTTGAAGTGTCCCCTTTTGCCACAATTGTAGCACTTGAAATTCTTCTTACCCCCGGATTTTGACCTCCCTTGATTGTGACTCCCACTCGGAATCACGTTCCGTTGACCTTCCTCGAGTCATAGACAAAGCTTCGCTTGTTGTGAGCTTGCCTGTCTATCTTCCCCGCCTTTTCTTCTACTTTCTTCTTCAAGAATTGTAGCAGCGACTTCATCAAATACCAAATAATCGGTAGAGGATATTATCGGTTAAATTGATGATGATTGGGTCATATGAATCGGAAGACTTTGGAGTAGAATTTCAAGACGTTCTCGTGGTGAAACATTATGTCCCAACGTTGAAAGTTGAGAACATAACGAAATCGTAGTATGTAAGTGCTCAGAATCGATGTAGATTCGACATCCGTAAGGTATACAACTTTCTCTTCAAGAAGATTTTGTTGTGAAGTGATTTGGCTTCATACAATTTGATGAGGTGATCCCAAACCTCCTTAGCGCTTTTCTTCTCTTCTACGCCCGCTAAAATATCATCCGATAATGCTAGATGCAAATCGAAAGAGCGATCGCATCTATTCTCGTTCCACTTTTCGTTGTCCGTGAACTCCGCCGGCCGAACACCGATGGCTTCGTGCGGTTATCTTTTATCAATAATGCCTTCATCTTCATTTTCCATAATGAGAATTTCGTTCCGCTCCCAAACTTGCCGATGTCAATTTTTGCCGCCATTGCTTCTATCACGAACTTGTTGTTGGCTGCAGAATAACTCCCACTATTTCACGTGAAACTTGTTTTCTCAAAGTTATCTCCACCGGTATATGGTTGAACCAAAATGCACCAGGAAAATTTCCGAGAAAGACCGGAGGGACACAAGCGGCCCGCTTAAAAACCAGACTCCTTAGACAAAATTTTCCTAGACATGCACTTAATCACCCAATACACCTTTCTAGGATACCCGAAAAGAAACCACGTGAAATTGCAACTTCGCAAAGACCTCCGTAGGATGAAAAACAATATCTTACTTATTTTTCTCGATGTGAAGGATCCACCTAAGTGGCAATCACAGAGCATACTATAAGTAGATACTCACACCCTAAACCAAACAAAAAAACCCCCAAGGAATTTTCCTTTTCTCGATGTGGAAGCTCGGACTATGCCGCAACCACAGAGCATACTTCAGAAAAACCTCGCTCTGATACCACTGTCGGGTTATGAAGAACCCACCGAATAGAACAATCAGCAAATAAGAGAAAAGAAGAACACAATAATAACAACTAAGAGAAAAGAAAGACACAATAATATATGGGCAAGAGAGAAAACTCCACTATAAATAAAGAAATATCTAAGAGAGAAGATATTTGGGATGATTAAAGAAGAAGGAAGAGGCATTCTTTTATAGCCTCTTCCTCTCCACATATTCCCACATCGGTCGGTGGGGGGCAAATATAAAAACATGGAGGAGGGGGGGGGGCGAGGGGGGGGGGGGGGGGAAAGGGGGGGGGGGGGGGGGGGGGGGGGGCATGGAATACGCTTATCGCACCCTATGATGGGCAGAGGAGACAAGCTGTCAGGCAGTTCGCTCAATGAATGGAGAAGAACTGGAAGACCCCTTTTTTAGAGATTCATGAAAAAAATTACTTAGCTTTAGAGAAGAAAACTGGAAAGAAAATAATTTAACTCTTTTTGAATTGCTTCCACTGAACTCGTATTCTTTTGATTTATTATTCTTTCATTGATTATTTTATTGGAGTATTTGGACTCCTGTAATCCTTTAATTCATTAATTGAACTATTATTGCTCTTGATTGTCTTTATTTGTATTTATTATTGTTGATAGACTAAAATCGTGGATCTTGTGACAGATCACTCCCACGGGCGGGTAACCAAGACCGGCGGGTGGGGTGTGACAAGAACAATGTACATTAAGAAAACAGTATAAATATTACGAAGTTTAATTGTACTATAATACAAATTGGTTTGGAAAAGCTGATTTGGACCGCTTATTCTAGTACCAAATTGACACCCTTATGGGGTTTACATGCATCTTCTACAATTCTCACTCCTTGTAATTCCCTGTATTTCATATCTAGGATTGTGATACGTGACAGTCAATAATTCAATGTTTAGTACTAGAACCCAATTGAGAACTGAATCTAATAAATTCTTAAAATTAAGCTTTAAAAAAACAAGGAAGAGATGAAATTAGGAGAAATTTAAGGAATTCATTAAATTCAATTTTTTAATTGAATTTCGATTCTAACCGTTAGATTATTGATTGGCATGTGTCACAATCTTAAATATGAATTACAGGTAATTGCAGAGAGTGAGAATTATAGAGTATGTAAATTCCACCCCCTTATGAAGCTTATCTACTACTACACGTTCTGGTACCATGCCGTCTTAGTTACCTCATGCTTGGTAAAGTACAAAAGTGTTTTCAAATTAATCCTAGTTCCCCAATATTGAATTTTGGTCGACATTGTTCCCCTCCCATTGAGCCCTTGTGGGACTTTCTCTTTCTCAATCATGTTGCTCTCCTGCTTTTTGATGTCCTATTATTGCATTTTCTTTCAAACTGCAACTCCAATCTTTACAGTAAACAAACATGAGAATTTTGTTATTAAACGCCTAAAAATGTCACTGTTTAAAAAATAATCAAAATTATTTTTAATATTTTTTAAGAAATAACACTTGATGAGTTGTCAAATAGAATTAAATTACTGAATCCCATTGGTGTCGGTTGAGAATGATCATGATCTAATACCAATCTTATAGTAAATGGAATGTTGATGGGTTACCCAAAAAAAAAAAAGAAATGTTGATGGAAACCTTTGAATTTTTTCTAATTATAAAAATGAGAATATTTTAACAAGTTTATCTTAAGCAAGGCAAAGATACTTCACTCATGACGTCAAATAAAATTTCGGACAATTGGATTCCAAATTTAAGGTCGAGATTTTGGTCTGATGATCTGAATTTTTTTTGCTTGACGGTGACATGCATTGACTAAAGCAAGTTCGGACAAACTGAGCAGGTGTTGACGTCTCTATAAAAAATAGTCAATGCGTCAAAAAAGTGTCTTGATACTGTTACAAAGAAAGAAAAGACTAGACGACAAGATAAATGCGTGTAGTAGATGGGAGTGCTAGCAGATTTGGAAATTTTTGCCTTTTACTCATTATATTGCGAGTTTCCAATTGCTGAGAAATATGAGGATGACTTCAGCGAACCTCTTTGTCTCGTGCGTGGAAATCGGCTATGGAAAGTGCCACAGTATAAGTAAATAATTGCAATCGCACGCAATCTCTACAGTAACATTTTTTCTTCTTATTTCGTTTTACATTTACACACCACTAGTAGCGGAAGCAGGAGAACGAAGCGGCATTCTTCTCGCATCAATCGTCACTCTGTCATCTTCAAACCTATGTAACTCAATTCTCCCACCAATAGAGCTTCTTCCTTCGTTAACTGATTCAGAATCTTATCTATCTACTACACCTACAAACCTTTATGGAGCTCCAAGTTGGATCTTCAAATTATGATGTCTTCATCAACTTTAGAGGTGAAGACACCCGTAATACCTTTGTTGGACACCTTCACAAGGCTTTAAAGCATCGGGGATCCATGCTTTCATTGACAACGAAGATCTATGGAAAGGAGAAGATATTGGAGCAGCACTTCTTGGAGCAATAAAAAACTCTAAGCTTTACATTGCTGTCCTAAGTGAAAAATACATAGAAAGCAGCTGGTGCCTCAGGGAGCTCACTCAGATTTTGGAATGTCAAAGAACTGACGGTCAAATCGTTTTTCCCATCTTTTTCAACGTTAACACATCTAACGTCAAAAATCAAACCAGATGTTTTGAGATTTCACCTCAAAGACATACAAAGGAGGCGTTAGAAACTCTACAGAGATGGAAAGAAACTTTGCGAGCAATTGGAGATAAGAGTGGATGGGTTTTCAACTACGGGTTAGTCTAATTTGTCTCTAAAGTTTAAAAGCTAGCATTACATATATGTTTTGTCTTGTATTTTAAGGTCATTTTTTTAATCATTCACAAGTTTCCAGTATCATAGTTGTGAAAAGAAATATGTCTTGATCAAAATTTCTACCCCAAGAAAACTTTATCTAGTCTAGCTGTTATTTTAGGCTTGGAGTTTCACTTCTAGCTCTATAGTGAGTCTTGATTTCCTTCTCCACTAATTGCAGGGATGATGAATCAAAGTTGGTTGAGGACATTGTTCAAAAAACTTTGATTCGATTGAATATTAATGTTCCTTTGATTAATATCAAAAACCCTGTTGGACTAGAAACCCGCGTAGAATCCGTGTTATCGCTTTTGCAGATGCATCAAATGTTGGCTCCATGGATGTTCAGTTTATTGGGATATGTGGTCAAGGTGGTATAGGGAAGACTACCATTGCAACAGTAGTGTACAACTACATCTCTAAAGATTTTAGCAAGAGTAGTTTTATTGGAGATGTTAGGGAGAAATCATCGGTGGCCAATGGCATCATTTGTTTGCAAAAGGAACTTCTTCTTGATGTCACTCACAAAGAAGCAATAATATGTAGCTCTCAAGAAGGATCGAGCTTGATTAAAGAAAGGTTTCAGAAAGCAAAAACTCTGCTCATTCTTGATGATGTGGGTGATCATACACAAATAGATGCATTGGCTCGTGATCTCAGTTGGTGGTTTTGGAACTAGGATAATTGTAACAACTAGAGATAAAGGTGTTCTTGGCAAAGTCCCTAAAAGTTGTAAAAAGATATTTGAGCCTAGGGAACTAAATGTGCAAGAGAGTCTTCGACTCTTTATTAGCTTGAATTCATTTTCAATGGATGAACCTCCTAATGATTATAAAGATCTTTCAGATAATATAGCAGCCACCACAGGAGGGTTGCCCTTAGCCCTAGAGGTTATTGGTTGTGATTTATCTATGGTAGAAGATAAAGAAGCATGGGAATCCAAACTTCGGATATTACAACAGCTTCCTAATGATACTGTTTATGAAAAGTTGAAGACAAGCTTTGATAATATGCATGGTATTGAGAAATCCATGTTTCTCGATGCTGCATGTTTTTTTATAGGATGGAAGGTGGAAACTGTAATTTCCATATGGGAAGCTTGTGCCTTTGAGCCTAGAAGCCGTTTGGAAGTTTTGAAGAGAAAATCCCTCTTAAGGACTCAAATGTCAAATGATTACTCGAGAGTTGAAATTTTATGGATGCATGATCAAGTTAGAGATATGGGAAGGAGAATCACCTACAATGGAAGAAGGCACGACGATCCTTATTACCATAGCTGATTATGGTCTCGTGATAATATCACGAAGGGATGTAAGGTAATAGCTACTCAAATGATGAAATGCCTATAAATGCATTAAAGACATAACTACATTAACAAAACCCTATATTTTACTTGTATAATCATTTAGACTAATTTTTCTTCCATGTAGGGGAATGAAATTGTTGAAGGTATCACCTATAAGTTTCAGTGGAACGAAGAAGTTTGCTTGCGTATGGAAGTCTTTGAGAAGATGCATGAATTAAGATTACTAGAAGTTAATGGAGCAATCTTGAAGGGAAACTTTCAATGTCTTCCTTCTCAGTTAAGGTGGCTAAGTTGGCAGCATTGTCCTTTGGAAGAGCTAACTGCTGATTTCCATCATGAAGAACTAGTTGCACTTGACTTATGTGGAGGAAGATTTTGACAAGCTTGGAATAAATGGCCTCAAAATAATGTAAGCTAGTGGTATTTTCGTTTTATTCTCTCTAAGAATTTTGCTTTCCATTTGAGAATATTATTAAATGTTATCAATTAATAAAATCGTTCGTTCATGTTTCTGTTTGTTTGACAGCTATTTCGAGAATTGAAAGTTCTCAAACTCAGTGATTGTGAAATATTGTCTCAGTCTCTTGACTTCTCAGGATTTCCACGGTTGGAGAAGTTGGATCTTTCTTATTGCTCAGACTTAGTTAATTTGGATGAATCCATTGGGAAGCTAAAACGGCTTGTTTTCTTGAACATGTCTTCGTGCCTTAGTCTTAGAGAACTCCCTTACAGTATATGTGGATTTAGCTTTCTCAAGCAGGTTCTCCTTATGGATTGCAATTCACTTGAGGAACTCCCATACAATATAGGTTGGTTGAGCTCTCTCCAGAAACTTGATCTTGCTAATTGCCGCTCACTCAAAGGATTGCCTTGCTCGATTGGTACTTTACATTCTCTCCAGAAACTTGATCTTGCTGATCGTCACTCACTCAAAGAATTGCCTCGTTCCATCAGTGACCTAAAAAAATTGACTGAGCTCTCCTTGAGGGGGATGAGGATTGCAGCACTCCCTGATGATATTGGACTGTTGAACAATTTAGAGGTGTTAAATCTTTTTGACAACACAGGACTACTGTATCTTCCCGAAACAATGGTGACCATGACGTCTTTGTGTAACTTAGATCTTTCTGGATGCCACAGTCTACTTAGCATACCAAATTTGCCCCCTAATTTAGTTAAACTTTGTCTTGTGAAAACAATAATTGAGGACATACCATTCATACAGAATCTGAAAAACTTGAAGTTCATTGAGCTTGAATCATATCGTCTAAGGGGAGAGAGAGTCGGAGGCTTTGCGTTGATGAGCTGCTATGTAGTAAAAATGCCAAATCCGTGGAGGCTGACACGAGTCTACCTACAGGTCCTTAATTTACTTATTTTCTCCTCTATATAGAATAGTTTATACCCTCAAGTTAGTTAGGAATGTATGTATCTTAATTAATAAAATAATGATATAGTTATTATTTTCACATTGGTGACGATTAACACACATGTTGTTTCTTTTCCTCTGAATTACAGGAATCATTTCTCAGAGATATTGCTGAAAATAGGAGACCGTTTGGGGTACCATTGCAACAAAAGACTACTGAGGAAGGTTGTAGATATTTCCTGATCCCAAATGATGATGATATCGATATAAGTAGCAGTAGCAGTAGCAGGTTGGTTATGCGTGTTTCTCTCGGCATCTACGACACTGGGGACCATTGTCATTATCCAAAAGGTGAGTTTTCGTGGCCAAGTTGTATCTACGTGGATGTTGCAGCTTGTATCCACAGAAAGGGTAAGAAAACCGAATATAAAATCCGCCTGGAAATCAATGGCATCATTGAATCTAACTTCCCAGGTGATCGCATTGAATTGTTTCATGAATTCAAAGGATTTGATTGGTTCGGGTTTCCACTGGAGGGAGGGGATACCATTGAGGTCAAACATTTGAACCCAAATCCTTCGTGGTATGTTGGCTCTGGAGGTTACGAAATTACTTCCATGGGGTACAACCTGAGAGCGCTGAATTTGTTCCTGATAAAAAAGGAGGGGCAGATGATGTTTGGGGATGAATGCCATTCATATGATGATCATGATGACACGTTTTATCGGACATTGGTTTTGAAAGTCCGCATCCACTACGAGGAATGCAAGATGGAGATCAAGAGGTTGTTGCAAAGCATCAACGTACAGGAACCAGGAGATTCTGAATTCCATTTTGATTTTCTTCTCTTTGCAGTCGAATTTCGCTCAGAATCTCATTAATCATTCTTCCGTCTGGGTTTATTTTTTTCAGGTGTTTACAACACAACGTTCGATTGTCAACAAGATAAAGTTACAGTAACTGTAACTGGGAATCTCGTTGCAGAAATCATCAAGAGCCTTCGGAAGATATGTAGATCCTTAGAGCTCTGGCCCAAATCCAGCTGAAGAGGAGGGGAAAAAATCAGAGAAGGGGAAGAATGCTAAGAAGAAAAACCACTCAAAGAGTAGCGAAAAGGGAGATGCCATCACATAGGACAAGTAGAAAATCTCCTACAAATGTTAAATGGATAAGGCATTTAGGTAATTTATCTTTCAGTTAACAATAAAACTTAATTGTGGGTAACTTATCATTTTTCAAGTGGGTGCTATGTAATTTATAGTATAATAGTAGTGACTAGTAGTTTCACTCGAATAATAGTGGATGTAGTTTGAATTTTATTTTCTTTTTTTAATTCGATTTAATACTCTCTCTTTCTCTATATTTTTAGAGAATTTTTTTAGGTTGCAGGCTTTATTGGGGCTTGAATTCTGAATTGCATACTTTAGTGCCTAAATTAGAGAATCCACTTTCAAAATTACAAGTTGCATATTCGATACTTTTTGGTGATTTCTTTTATTTATTGTTGAGTAAAAATATTAAAACTTGCCAACGCCGAACTGTTCTAGTGGTTGAAACCAACATCTCTTAGTAAAGAGGTTGTAGGTTCGATTCTTATTGACACATATTAATATCCCATCCCCCTGCTTAATAAAGCCCCATTGAACAAAAAAAAAAAAATTAAAAAAAAAATTGAAAACTTTGTATAGGGTTTTCAATTTCCATCGCCAAAGAAATGGGAGACTTTCAAAGCTAAATATAGAATTATGGAGTGTGAATTTATTTATATTTAAAGCAATACTATCAACTTATTGTCTATTTTATCATTTTAGGAGCTTGAATTATCTTATATTTCTATGAATTTTATTTTTAGTTTAGATGTGATATTTTTCGTCTTTTTATTTTTATTTTTTTATTATGAATTTATATTTGATATTTTAGTGTAAGGATAGGACCAATTAAGGCTAGGGACAAGGCCAATCAGGGCCAGAGCCAAGATAGGGTCAATCTTGGCCAATCAGGGTCAGGGCCAGGGACATGATCGGTCAGGGTCAGAGATAGGGCCAATCAGGGCCAACCCATCCCGACCCGGCCCAATTATGGCCAATCAGGGCAGAAATTGGCTTGCTTTGGCCTTATAGAGCTTAGGGCCAAAGACAATAATCATTGACCCTGAATTAGGATCAGGGCTAGAATAGACTCAAATTAGAACATATAGGGCTGGCTTGGAATTGCAAAAGCCCTGCCTCAGAGATTGTAAGATGCCCGAGGACAACAAAGGATGAAAACATTAGTTCAGAATCTTCAGATAATGAAGAGGAGATGACTTTTGATATAGGTGAGACGCAGAACCGAGTTGCTGCATGTATACAATGAAGATATCGTTTCGCAGCCTACGGAAGAGGATGAGGAGGAAATGACTCATGAAATGGGTGAGACGCAGAACATCAGATCTGAAGTAGAGGAGATGACTAATGAAATGGGTGAGACACAGAACAAAATTACTCAGTACGAGAATGACGACGATGATGTTGGCGATCATCGAACTAAATCTTGCTGCTGCAATTTATCCTTCTCTGTGAAGAAACTTTTTTTGCTGCTAGCTAGTGGCATAAATGTTCCTGAAGACCAAAAACATAGGAAGGATGTATATCTGTGAAACCGAAAGAGGCTGGATTGTTCCATGAAAAAGAAACTGGGTTGTTCTTTTCTGCTGCATGAGCTAAGACTATGAAGACTGAAGCCATCAATTATCAGGGGTTTTGCTTTTCCGGACCAATTGTATTATATCAAAGGTTGGAGCTGTAAGTTTCTCTCTCAAGCTACGTAGAATTGCTTGGATCTCATGATCCAATACCAATTCAAGGTTGAAAAAAAGCTGACGGAACAGTTGATTTTTTACAATTATAAAACTTCTAAGTACTTGAAGAAACCCAAGCCATCAAGTTCCACAAGCCAATTCACTGAACGTATGGGACAACCTCTTTAGTTTCACTGATTTTGAGAACATTTGTCCTCTCAAGTTAATAAGCGAAGCAAAGAAACGGCGAAATTGCTTCAGTCAAGACTGTCATGCGGAATTTCGGACCGTCAGATCTAAAATTTTGGGTCGAGATTTCGATTCGACAGCCCAATTTGTTTCGCATGACAGTTTTGTGCAGGACTGAAGCACAGTCCAAGAAACAAATAGAGAAGAAGAAAAAGCCATCCGGTGTTTATGTCTCTACTGAAATATTGAATATGTTAGAGAGTGTACACGATCGAAGGATTCCAAATGAAATCATCTTGGGATAATGATATGGAGAAATTATGACCAGACCGGGTTCACACCTGGTTCGACCCTCGACCCCGGTCGAGATAGAGGGAACCGACTCGCTCCCGAGCGAACCGGATCCAGAAGATGGCTTGCTGAGGAGGAAAACTTATTTAGCTACAAGCACGCCCTAATCCTACTTATGGATTAGGGTAATTACCCGAATGATGGCAAACTCGAATTGACGGCTGCGGCTAATCATTATCGAAGGGATAATCATCACATAACCTAAAGGGTTATCTCAGGAGTCCTCTACTAGTCCAAACTAGTAGAAGTCTATTGCTCAACGGATCTAACTGTTAAGATCCAACGACTACCCGAAGAAGGCTCAAGTGCATCCAACGAAGGAGATTCAAAGGTACACTCTATATAAACCTCACTACCATACGAGGTGAGGGGATCGAAAACACATACTCTGAGACTCAGATTCAGATACAGATTGATAGACGTAAACTATCAGCGGCTTACGATCTAGATCACCTTTCCCAGTTCTTTATTCCTTAGCTCTGTGCTTCTAGCAGAGCTGTTTGTGATTAAGTTCATCAACTAACTTAGCCTTCGGAGGTGGACTCCCGACCCCCGCGGTCGGGCCACATCTGACGCTTTCGTTTTGCAGGTCATCACGAGGAGATCTAAGGGCTGAGCAGATTTTGGACGCATCATTTGGCGCCGTCTGTGGGAAGATCTTGAAAAGCCATGGTGACTAGATCAGCAACAGCCGCTGCACAACGCAATTCCGGTGTTCAAATCCCTGGAGCGAATAATCCAGATATTCCCCAGGGAAGCCAAAATCCTATCGAGGTAGATGGTGGTCAAGGAGGACGTAATCCTCCTGATACATTTCAAGATCAATTGGATCAGGTAAAGATTCAACTTTTGGAGGTGAGTCAAGCACTCCGCCTGCTCACCAGACGAGTGGTTTTACCACAAGAACCTGATCAACGCGATTCAGGGAGACGTGCATTGCCACGTGATCAAAGATTGGCTGAAGACCGGAATATCGATCAGAATTTTCGTGAAGGAGACCGAGGACCTAGGAGGATTGACTATCAACCTAGGCGAGACGATTGGTTCGACAGACCGCAAGAGAGTACAACTAATTCAAATACAAGGTTGGATACAGGGGTAAGAACTCACTCACCAACTGTCAGAAGAACCGTTCGCGATGATCGAGCAGTTCGCGACGAGCGGAATGTTCGGGAAGGACGGGCTGTTCGTGATGATAGAATAGCACGGGATGATCGTGTTAATCGAGGTCGTGATCATATTGCTGAAGATCACCCGACCCAGATTGGTCAGGAATTGACCAACATCAATGAGAAATTAGGGCAGTTGGCTAAGGGTAGGATAACTGAGGATATTTACTCAGTCATTCGGAAGACCCCCTTTGCCGAGCCAATTGCGGGATATCAGTTTCCCCATAACTTTCGTTTGCCTACCTTTTCTACATTCGATGGCTCCGGAGATCCAATAGCTCACATTGGCTATTACCATCAAACCATGGCAGTTTCAGGTAATTCTGATGAAATTTTATGGTGGTTTTTGGTTCATCTCTAACTGGAGCAGCACAAAAGTGGTTTTCGAACCTCCCCTCTGGAAGGATCGTAAACTTTGATGAATTGGCGCGTAAATTCATAGGGCGATTCCAGAGTGGAATACAGGTCAAAAAGACAGAGGAAACTTTGTTCACTGTCAGGCAAGGAAAAAACGAATCAATCAGAGAGTTTCTGAAAAGATTCAACAAAGTAACGATGGAGATAGAAAATTTGGATGAGCAAGTAGCCAAAACTGCTTTATTCACGGGACTCACTAATCGGAAACTCCTGGAGTTATTACTACAGGATATGCCCGCGACTTATACTGAGTTGGTACAGAGATGCCAGAAGCAGGCTGAAGTCATGGAGATTCTAGATGCGAGCCAAGAAGATAATAAAGTCTCCAATAAGGAACAGAAGGCTCCGGAGCAGGAGCAGAAGCCAAAGAAAAATGTCCGTGATCGGGTTGGAAAATCTCAGGCTTGGCGCCAAAGGTCTCCCGGTAAAAGTGAGTACACTCCATTGAATGTTCCTCGGGCTGATATTTTAAATATCATCAAAAGAAAAAATATCTTGAAGTGGCCGCCTAAAATTCTTTTGAAACCCGGAGAGCAGCAGGATCGAGAAAAGTATTGCCGATTCCACAAGGACTATGGTCATTATACAAATGAATGTCGTCATATGAAAGCAGATATTGAGAGATTAATATCTCAGGGACACTTGTCTAGTTTTGTTAGCAGAAGGAGGGAGGAGCCACGTGAGCCACGCGCGGTTGCTCCTAAAATGGATCGTTCAGTTAGTTCAGAACGATCAAGGGAGGCCCCGAAGTCTAAGAAGGGCAAGGAGGTGATTGAAGCTACTCGGTCACCGATCCTTACCATCTTCGAGGAACCAGAGCCTGAATCACTCCGGAGTTTGAAAACAAAATCCAAATTTGTCGGAACCGGAGAGACGCAGAAGCGAAAAAAGCTGAATGATGAAGATTCTATCACCTTTAGCGAGGAGGACGAAAGAGGCGTTTGTTTACCTCATGATGACGCCATAGTCATCAAGGTAGAGATTGCACGTCGGGAAGTGCATAGAGTTTTGGTTGATACAGGGTCTGCAGCTGACCTAATTTCTTATCAAGTGTATCAAAAATTGAAGGTGGATCAGGACTTGATGGAACCTTCATCCACACATCTATATGGTTTTGCAGGGTCATCTGCGGTGGCGGAAGGATCGGTCCAGTTGGACTTATCTATTGGAAGTTTTCCTAAGGAAACAACCGTCCGAATCAATTTTTTGGTGGTTCGGGAACTGCCAGCTTACAATATTATCCTCGGGCGACCATCTTTATCCAAGATAGGTGCTATTGTTTCGACAAAACACCTGAAGAGAAAATTCCCGACTAATATGGGAATTGGTCAAGTCTCCTCTGACCAGAGGATCTCTCGGCAATGTTATGTTGCCTATTTAAAAGACAAGGAGGGCCCGAGGAAGGTAATTGCCCTACCTATAGAAGTTCGAGACGATCGGGAAGAAGCAGAGATGCAAAGACCCGAACCAGTGGAGAAGCTGAAACAAATCCAGCTGTGTACCGAGGATGAGAAAAAGATTACTTATATCGGGTCTGAACAGCTGGAGGAATTTAAAGATGAGTTGAAGTTATTTCTTCAACAGAATAAAGACGTATTTGCATGGTCTGCTGAAGACATGCCAGGAATCAATCGGGCTGTCGTAGAGCATAAACTCTGGAAAGATCCTAAGGTGAAACCAGTGATATCGAAAAGGAGAAATTTCTCCATTGAAAAGTATGAAGCTATTCGTAGCGAAGTTGAAAAACTCAAGAATTCTGGTTTCATAGAACCAATTGAATGCCCAACTTGGTTGGCCAACGTGGTAATGGTAAAAAAGGCGAATGGGAAGTGGAGGATGTGTACAGACTACACAGATCTTAACAAGGCTTTCCCTAAAGATTGCTATCCGTAGCCTCGGATTGACCTCTTGATAGATGCGACTGCAGGATATGAAACTCTAAGTTTCATGGATGCCTACTCAGGGTATAATCAGATCCTTATGAATAAGGAGGATGAGAAGTTTCCGGCTTTCATGACTGATTGTGAAAGCTATTATTATAAGCTCATGCCTTTTGGCCTGAAGAACGCAGGAGCAACATATCAGAGGGCCGTCAACAAGATTTTCAAAGATCTGATAGGAAAGAATGTTGAAGCTTATGTTGACGACATGCTAGTGAAGAGCTTTACAAAAGCAAATCATATTGCAGATTTGACTGAGGTATTCTCAGGACTGCGAAAGTATCAAATGAAGCTGAACCCAGAAAAGTGCGCCTTTGGAGTCTCCTCGAGCAAATTTTTGGGCTTCATGGTATCACAGAGAGGAATTGAGGCTAATCCTGCCAAAATACAAGCTCTGGTTGATATGGAGGCTCCCAAAACTGTTCGCGATGTGCAGTGTTTAACAGGGAGAGTTGCTGCTTTGAATCGATTCATCTCCAAGTCTGGAGAAAAATGTTTGCCTTTCTTCAAGGCACTCAAAGACTTGAAGGGCAGCAAGGAAGCAAAATGGATCGAAGAGTGCCAGAAAGCTTTCGAGGAGTTAAAAGAAGCACTTGGACAACCACCGATCTTGTCCAGATCAGAGAAGGGGGAAATATTACAGCTATATCTAGCGACGTCCCTTTCAGCGGTCAATGCAGTACTTGTTCGTGAAAAAGATAAAAAACAGTGGCCGATTTACTATGTAAGCCACGTATTGCTAGATGCGGAGACAAGATATTCGCAGATTGAGAAGCAGGCTCTGGCTCTCATGATGGCCACCAGGAAGCTAAGGCCATATTTTCAGGCTCATCCAATTGAGGTATTTACAACTTTTCCTCTTAGTAAAGTTCTTAATAAACCTGATTTGTCTGGAAGGATGGTGTCCTAGTCAATTGAACTCAGCGAGTTCCAAGTGAGCTTTAAGCCCAGAACTGCAATCAAGGCTCAGGCATTAGCCGATTTTGTAGTAGAAACTACTGCACCGGTGGAATCCACCATCGAGGATCCCATTATACCAACCACTTGGGAGGTATATGTGGATGATTCGAGTAATAAAGATGGAGCAGGAGCTGGAATTCTATTAAAAAGTCCAGCAGGATTTATTATTTGATATGCTTTGAGATTTGCATTTGAAGCAAGTAATAACGAAGTAGAATATGAGGCTCTGATAGCTGGACTTCGGTTGTCAAAAGCATTGTCTATTGCAGATGTTACTATTTATAGTGACTCTCAACTTATAGTCAACCAAGTCCAGGGGGAGTATGGTATTAAAGAACCACGCTTGCAGAAATATCAAGAGATAGTGCAGGCATTTCAAAACCAATTTCGGAATTTGAAGATATCTCAGATTTCAAGGAAGGAAAATTCAGTGGCAGATGAGCTATCCCGACTAGCCAATGCCAAAGAAAAGAATCTAGACCCTTCTGTTTATATTGAAGAGATAACTTTTCCAAGTTATCATGAGAAAGAAATTTCTTATATTGAAGCAGAGCGTTGCTGGATGGATCCGATAATCGAGTATCTGAGAGATGACAAATTACCTGAGGATCCGAAGGAGGCAAAGTTGATCAAGATACGATCAGCTAGATTTGTCATTCAGAATGGGAGACTATACAAAAGATCTTATTCTGGACCCCTTATGAGATGTATAGGCCCCGAAGGAGCAAAATCAGCTTTGGCTGAGGTTCATGAAGGAATTTGTGGAGCTCACATGGGTGGACGAGCCTCGGCCCACAAAATTCTAAGACTTGGGTTATATTGGCCTAAGGTCCAAGAAGCTGCTATGGAATATGTTCGTCGGTGTGGTAACTGTCAAATTCATGCTACAATATCGAAGCGCCCGGCTGAAACCATGACTTCAATTCTAGATCCCATTCCCTTTGCGATGTGGGGAATTGATATCATGGGCAAATTCACCAAGGCGTCAGGCGGACGGGAATATCTGATAGTAGCAATTGATTACTTCACGAAATGGGTTGAAGCCCAGCTGCACCGGCAGCAATTACCGAGAAAAAAGTGGAGAAATTCATACTTGAGTCAATCATATATCGCTTTGGGATTCCAAAGATTATCGTCACTGACCATGGTACTCAGCTTGACTGTCTGCAATTTGAGCAATTTTGCGGAACATATATGATCGAGCATCGTATGTCCTCAGTGGCATACCCCGCGAGCAATGGACAGTAGAGGTTACTAACGGAACGCTACTGGAAGGAATAAAGAGAAGACTCGAAGCTGACAAAGCTTCTTGGGTCGAAGAACTTCATAATGTACTGTGGGCCTATAGAACTACGGTTCGAACACCCACAGGAGAAACTCCATTCAGGTTGGCATATGGATCCGAAGCATTGGCACCAGTGGAGATAATGGCGGGGACATTACGGGATCGTGAGTTCGAGGAAAAAGCAAATGAGCAAGGACTGCTTGATAGTCTTGATCTGTTGGACGAAGTTCGGGCAAAGGCAATAGCACGAACTCAACATTATCAAAGAAGGATAGCGTCTCATTATAATACTCGAGTGAGGAATCGTCGGTACTTAGCCGGAGATTTGGTGTTGAGAAACACCTTAGCTTCCGACCCACGTCACCAAAGAAAATTGGACCCTTCCTGGGAAGGACCTTATATGGTTGTAAAACCAGTTGGTTCAGGAGCTTATAGGCTGAAGAACATCAACACCTAGAAAGAGTTGGATCGGTCGTGGAATGCCAGGCATCTCAAAAAGTTTTATCCTTGATGATGATTTCAATTTTGTTCGCGATGTAAACATTTTCAACTCAATCAATGCAATTTTTGGCTTTCAACAAATTATCTTTTGATTGGGGGGCATCATACACCACATTCAAGAACAAGATCCAACTATAAGGCATCGGATGAAAATCCGTGTGGGTCCTTCAACACTTATGGAATTTTTTCGGATCTTCTTAAGTCGAGGCATCGGATGAAAATCCGAGTGAGTTCCTTTTGCAAGGCGTCGGTTTGAAACCCGAGTAAGTTCCTTCAAGACTTATTGAATTTTCGAATAATCCTTAAGTAAAGGCATCGGTTTAAAACCCGAGTGAGTTCCTTCTTAGACTTATTGTATTTCTCCGGAAATCCTTAAGTAAAGGCATCGGTTTAAAACCCGAGTGAGTTCCTTCTCAGACTTATTGTATTTCTCCGGAAATCTTTAAGTAAAGGCATTGTTTCAAACAACTAAGACCTAATGCAATAGCGATTCAAGTGGCTAGCAAAGTTCAAGATGAAGTTAATTTCTTATTTCTTGAAAAGATCGAAAGAGGCCAGTATCAAAACAATTACAAGAGCTGGATACAATCTTCGGTCAAAAAAGAAAGTCATCATCGGTGATTATTAAGAAGTTATACAAGATCGACACAACTTTGCTAGGACAAACATATGAGTCAACCATTGGTGTGGATTCAAGGAAAAGAAGAGGAGAAATGAGGATTACAAAAAAATATCTCGGTATGCATAAGATCCTCCGCAATTTCATACTCTTTGTCCAGCTTGTCCAGGAGAAGTATGGTCCTCGACCAAACTTGCATTCAAGACGAGCTCGTCATAATTGACTTCTTCCAGGGGAGAATAAACAGGAGAATCTTCCAGATAATGCATAATATCTGGATCGGAAGGTGGAGGATCAATCTTATCTTTGGTCCAATCGAGAGGAGGAATACCCGTGTCGGTAAATACTTCAGGATGGCAAACAAGACCGTAGGGAGTCGTATCAAAATGAGGATCCTTCCTTAATATTGATTCCCATACTTCGTTCTCACCATCCCGGTACGCCTGCAAGTTATAAGCATTCAGCATATCAACAAAGGGCTTACTGTGTAAATACTTAAAGACGCAGGCTCTGCGAACATCAGTTGGAAGGGATTCGGGCAAAGGAACGACAGCTTGCCTTTGGGGTAACGTTTCAGATCCTTTGGCTCTTGACTTTCTAACTACTCGCTCCAGTTGCCGGATCTTCTCCCTGGCATCATCCAAGTCCGACTGAAGATGACCGATCATCGAATTCTTTTCTCCTACAACCTCCCAAGCTAGTTTCCGAAGCCGAGCAATCTCAGTATCTTTAGCTTCAGAGATTCCCCGAAGCCCCGGAAACTTCATTGCTCAACCTATTGAGCCTAGAGGCTGCTTCCACTTGGTTGTGGAAGTTACCAAGAAGACTCCCGCAAATAACTTCCGAGTTAAAAAGGAGCAGAAGAGTAATTTTTCAGAATCAAAAGATAATGAAGAAAGACTTACATCACCAGTGACTTCATAAAGACTTCATCTGAGAGTTTGGAAAGCACTGCGCTCTCAGAAGTCATTCGAGCAGCAGTGCACCATTCCAACGCTTTGTCAAACTCGTTTGACACTAATTCGGGCGAAGGATGAGAAGGATGAGCTACATCAAGAGAAGGATGAGCTGCATCACCTATCACCCGACGGCGCTTCCTGGTGGCAAAATCCTCCAACTCCAAAGGAGAGGAGGAGGACGCCAAACAAGCACTAGAATTGGAAATAGGAGTAGCACTCGCTGGGACCACACCTTCATCAGACGCCAACATAGTTGCCTCAGATGCCCGAAGAGTCTCCTTCGGGGGTGCACCAACGGTCTCTACAATAGGGGCATCAGCAGCGCCATCAACAACGGAGTGATCAAGATCTTCCTGGGAAAGACGAGCGATCACTTCGGGCAAAAGAGGCGTATGGGCGGCATCAATAGAAACTGTGGGAATCTGACTTGAAGATTCACCAACAGCAGTCACCTTACGCTTGGAGGATTCACTAGCTGAAACCACCTCACTGGCCCCAACCACCGCCGGCGGAACGATTTTCTTGCTAGACTTTGCTCTAATAAAGTTCGGGTTGATCTTGGGAGCCACTATGTAAACATAAAAGCCGTATCAGTACAGATATCCAACGACGACAAAAAAAAAAGAAGGGAAAACCCTAGTTCTCTATCACTTAAGAAAAACCCGATTAACTAAACCCCAAGTACTACTACCGTGCAGTTTACTCAAGGGGGAAGTGGGGAAAGAGATGAGTAATCAAGAAAAACTCACTTGTTCAGAAGTTGATAGAGCTAGTGTTGGAGTACAAGGAATACGGAAGCAGGCAGGACGAAATGTCGCTTTAGCACTTTAGCAAATCTAACTTGCAGATAGCAGGTTAGATGGAGAGTACCCACGAAGGCTTTAAATAGCCTCAGGTATTAAGACGACGATTGAAAGCTAAGGACAACCAATGGCCCAGATCGAAATGATGCTTCGAAATCCGCAGAAAGCAAGATCAAAGGTCGAAGGGATGCCACATGGAAACATGTGGAGGTGAGCGCCCGATGCAGAGATACCTCCAATCGTCGCACCGCCATTGTAATAATGGGTGTATTTCCGATTCATTGGAAACAGTGAATGGTATACCAGAGCAAGGAAACGTTTGGACTTCGCAGAAACGAGAAGGGAAACGTGTGGACTTTGCAGTAAATGAAGTAGTGGGGAAGATTAATGCATCTTTCCAAAACGCATCTTCACAATATCTCTACAAGATTATTATTCGTCGAAGAATGTGAAGTTAAGTGATAAGTTTTATCATTTATACTTTGATATTCAAGACAAGATTTCAGCAGGAGACAGGGAAATGGAAAGGCCAACATGAAAAAGAAATGTCTATTCATTAACAAGGAGGTCAATCTTTATAAAAAAAAAATAAAAAAGATAACTCCCTAAGCCTCTTCTTCATTGTTGCCCGAGGGACCCTGGTCGGGAGGACTTTTCTTAGGATCTTGAGAAGAGCCTTCCTCAAGAATGACATTGACTGAGTCCTCTATAGCAGCAGCTTGAGACTCGGCTTGTGATTTCTCCTCTGGAAGCGCCGGCTCGTCAGCCAGGTATGCCTCATATTGAGGGTCACTGGAAAAGGATCATTTTCTTCCCGAGCCCGGCCTGGGGAGATCCATGCCTAATTTCCCGAAGACCTCTTTATGGCACACCTCACGAAAGGGAGCAGTATCGAAGGAAGGGATTGATGTGAGAATTCGCTCCCAAACGTCATTATGCCCTAAGCGATAAGCTTGAATGTTGTAGGCACCTAGCAGCTCGGAGAAAGGTACGCTGTTCAGGTATTTCCGAACACACTCCTTCCGAAGCTCTGGCTTGATATGCTCAGGCTTGCGAGGGACCGCCCACTTCAGATATTCTTCGTTCTTCCTACGTTGAAATTCAAGTCCGTCACCGAACAACGTGGAAGCTTCCTTTTACTTCCTGGCCTCGCGCTCGGCAGCAAGCGGCACGAGCCTTCGAAGCATCAAGGGCCTCCTTGAGGGAGATCACTTCTTCCTCATGCTTTCTCGTAGCCTCCTCAGCAGCTGCAGTCAGCCGGTCTATCTCGGAATTGGCCTTGGCCAAGTTCTCTTCACGAGTTTGCAGCAAGAAGGAGAGTGTTGCGGCCAACCCGGCTCAATGCTTCCATGTGTTGATAGAAGCTCAACACGGCATTCCTGGGAAGGCGAAAAATATCAGAAGAAGTCATAAGAAATTATGAAAAAATAAGTAAGCGAGAAGACCGGTACCTTGTGGATTGACTAACAAGGGCAACATCATCTAGGTTTTCAAATTCCTGGCAATCAGAAGGAACAAGACTGAGGGAACTCCACTCAGCAGCTTTCTCAGGGTCCACTGGGGGGTGAAGACCTCCTCACAATCCGTTGAAGCTTTGAATTTTTTATGGGAGGAAGCATCAATTGTATCATGCCTCCTTTTGGTTCGGGCGGAGGAGGAAACATTAGACCTCTCCACCATTGGCTTCTTCCCTTTACCCGAAGCATCAGCCACGGGCCTGATATTCCTGATACCCCTATAAGAGGGGTCGGGAGAGGGAACAGAAGCCTCTTGATCTACGGTCAAGGCCCTGGGTGATTGTTGCTCGGCTGTCACAACAGCCCTAGCGGCCTTCACTCGCAGGTTCTCGGGGTTCATTCTTGGAGGCACTGCAAAAAGGAGCAAGAGTTAGAATTAGACATATTACTTCAGTAAAATTAAAGGATGATGGTTAGAAGCTCACAATGAGCCAAGCCCCAGTAATGAAGAATGGAGTTATACTCCACCTCAAGTCCATGTATCTCTTGATACCATGGAATGGATTTGATCTTCCCGACGGCCGCCTCGTCTTCTCTGGATAAGGGGAGGCCTCGGCTATTCTCGGAAGAAGAAGTACACCGCCTCCAAGCGGTTGGGAAGTTAAGATCCGTGGAGGCGCTCGACGGAAAAGTATCGTTCGCGCCATCTTTTGTGGTTAGAAGGGCAAGTTCCTTTGGCAAGGATGCTGCCCCTCCAATCAAGTTCAGCCTTATTGCGTTTGGACAGAAAAACCCATCCGGGAGGATGGGAGATAGAAAGAACATGAAAATGTACAAAGAGAGAAAGAGATGGCGTAATGCCAAGTTCAAAATACAAACCCAAGAAGCCGACAATGAGACGTCAGCTATTGGGAAGGAGCATTCCGGGACAAATGTCCCAATGATTTAGAACTCGGAGAACAAAGGATTAAAAAGGGAAAGCGAACCCCGCTTTCTAGTGCATCTATGTACAGAGAAAATTCACCCGAAAGGGTTGAATCAACCCTCTCATCGGGATGGGGAGCCCTAACTCGATAAGAGGAAGGAAAATCAAAATCTTGGATGGCTGGAAAGAAGGGTTTCCTCCTTGTAAATGGAGGGAAGGGAACCAGTCCACCTTCGGACTGGAAGTTTGAGGCTGCCTAGAAGACTCGACGGCTTGGAAGATCCAGACTCGAGGAGGACAGGAAGGAGTTTTGGTTTTTCTCTCTAAACCTTTCCGAGAAACTCAGCAAACTCGCGCGGAGGACGGTTAGGGTTTTGTTATCACTATCCGACTGTTTGGAAGGTGGAGAAGCAAAAGCTTCATTACCACTACTATTACCAACACGGGTACCGGAGAAGCCCTATTATCCGCCATTACTTGTTTCAAGAACTACAAAAAGAAAAGACCAGTAAACTTACCGATTCGGTGAGGCAAAAGCTTGAGAGCAAGAAGGCGCGGCGTGACAACAAAGGTTCAAATTCCGGACGGGAAGAATGAAACCTACGAAGACAACGAACCGCTTTTAAAACACCCGCACGAGTGTTCAGGAATCTGAACGATCGAGATTGATTCAAAATTGACGATCGAGATTGAAAGACGTTTTGAAAGTTTGAACTCACGAATCCGAAACAGGCGTTCGAAACCGTCGCTTGGATTACGTGAGCCACGACGCATCGCCGCAAGGAGACACGTGGCCTTACCCTCCAACGCTCGAGGAAAAGTGACGACCGCATTAAATGTGATATGACATTTAATGGAGCACGCGAGTCTATCGCCCGACGAAGACCCACCGGTTAAAAACCAAGCCCTCGGGATCGACCGAACGCTTGGTCTGGGGGGCTCGTGATATGGAGAAATTATGATCAGACCGGGTTCATACCTGGTTCGACCCTAGACCCCGGTTGAGACAGAGGGAACCGACTCGCTCCCGAGCGAACCGGATCCAGAAGATGGCTTGCTGAGGAAGAAAACTTATTCAGCTACAAGCACGCCCTAATCCTACTTATGGATTAGGGTTGTGACACCCAGCCCAAATCTAGCCCGAAGACCCGATCTGTTTTGGGTGAAGTAGGGTTTGTTTAATGTTGACTTTAAAGTTTGACCGTGATTTCAGTTTTACTATCTTTTAAAATCTTAGGAAGCCATGTCAGACCTTTCCCTTAGGTTTGATCCAATGTCCCAAAATGAGGAAGATGTCTTTGTGGGCCATCTCAGTAGAGGATATGGTGTTTGACCCAAAACCCATGGATATTGATGATGGTGTTTCCTTATGGAAACCTTATTTGATTTGGTGTTGAACTATTTATTTGTGAAGAAGAACTTGGTTGATGGACCTAAAGCTTAGTTGGACCTGGTTTGAAGACATCCCTCCATACTAGGTAAGTAGTATGATGTGTTGAAAGAAGCCCATCCAAAAATATTGAAGTTAGACCCATTAAATCCCTATTTTTGAACAAGTTTGCGGCAGTGGCATTTTGGTAAATATCTGTTTTGAAGGTTTTCAAAAGCTTTATTTCTTTTAATTTCGTGGTAAACTATTCCCATTATGTTTCTAAACCTCTAGATAGTGTGGGATCGACCTTTGAACTTCCTCTTTGGCAATCAATCAACCACCAGGGGCAGTTTGGTCAGTTTGGTGAAATCCTAGTAATTCTTGAACTCTTTGTGCTATTTAAAAGGGGGAACTACATGTGTTTCACTCTCAATCTGTTTCTAAGCCTTGGAGAACGTGGGAAGATCCCTAGAACCTCTCCTTCGAAGCCAAGGAAGATCCTCAAGCATCTGTTCAGATTTCTTCATCGGTTTCTCTTCTATGAGGTTGGTATTCAATTCATTTATTCTTTAATTCATTCTTTCTTCTCTACTTCTGATTTTCTGATCATGAGATGGGTATTACACTGCTGTAATGACCTCTTTTTTAATTCTTTTAGCCCTAGAGTGAATTCCACAATTCACTCTATGTTCTTAAAAGCCATATGGCGATGATTCTTGAATTTGATTCCACCAAAGCTCTTAATGATACTTTCCCTAATTTTCTACCTATCTTTATGATTGTGGGGAAGGTCTCATATTATTACCATGACCTTCCCTTGTGTCCTCATGATTGAGGAGTTGATCCCTAATTTTCCTTGGACCATTGGAAACCAAAAGGGTGAGATTTTGAGGGGAAATTCTTGGGTAACTTTCATGAGAGGGTAACTAATTGGCAACCCTTCTATTTTCTATTAATTCTTTGGACCCTCCCCAAAACCTTTCTTGATTGTAAATTCTTTGCCCTAAGGGTGAAATCCTAACCTCTTGGATCAAACCAAGAACCCTTAGTTTGATCTTGTTAACAGCCAATCAATATGTTTTCTTTACTAAAATTGTAACCTATCATTCTCTAATTCTTTATCCTTGATCACACTATATTTTCTTCATGATCCATGTTTAACCTAATTAGGATTTCTAATTATTCTTTCTTCGTTCTTGTTATTGTTTGAGATCAGGAAAAAGATGATGCATCCTTGCAACCATCTATTCCATGATCTCATTCTATTCTTTGAGATCTATGATCATCATCATGATCTTAACCCTAGCCAATAGATTCTTGAAACCTTAATCCTAACCCTTGAATGATCTTTCTGGAAACCTTTTGTAACCTTCCATGTGAGGGAAACCTCATGGGTAATGTTTCTATTAACCTAAACTAGATTTCCTATGATTTCTTGTTATTTTCTTGATAACAATCATTCCCTCTCTTTCCGTGATCATAACCTTTTCATGAGCCATATGTTATGATGAAACCCTAACCCCTTTATTATTGACCTATTGAGATTGATTTTTCGGACTATGATCTCCCCCATGTCTTCATTTGGGTTAGATTGTACTTGGTCATCAACCCCATGAGCAAAGCACCCTTATAGCAATATACATGGGGGCGGTTGCTAGTGGCGGTCGATTGAACCAAGCGACCGCCTGGAGCGACCGCCCGGTCTATTTTCAAGGTTTTGCCCTATTTTGCCCCCTGTTCGTTATAAATAGCATCCCTCGCCCTAATAACGCATTATTTTGTTCGGGATTGCTATTTTGGGCGATTAGGCGGCTGTGGAAACGTGCGGGATTCAGGTCTGAAGTGCTGTTAATGATATGAAACATTTTCTCTTCTATTCTTGGTGATTCTGATTAAGGTAATGAATCTCCATCTGCAATTCTCTTCTTTTAACCTCTAATTGATATGAATCCATCTCCTTTTTGTTAGTGGTTACCCAATTGATTTGTTGTACTCCCTTTCCAATGTTCTTGATGAGATCCTATCCAGAAACGAATCCCTGCATTTGTTAATGGATAGATCCAGTCAAGGGAAGAGTTTCTGGGTAATCCATTTATGATGTTTGTTAGTTTTCCCTTCACCTATTGTCTTTAGGAGTGTTAGATTCGAGACTTAGGCCATGATCACTCGAAATCCGGATTGAAAACGGATGATCAGAAGCCTGAGTTTCGGATCTGAAACTCTCTATTTTCGGGGCGGTCACTAGTGGCGGTCGCTCAACCTAAGCGACCGGCTCAAGCGACCGGCCGGTTTCCAGTGTCTGTGTAAGTTTGATTTTGGATTTGTTTTGACTCTTGACTCTTATATATTCTTGTAACCCTATGCCTAGGTGTTCTTTGTTTCAAGTAAAAGTCTTATAATAGTTTCTGGAATTCAAGTTAGAGGAATTTTACATAATTACAGGTAAGGACATGCATTCTTATTTATATGCAATTACATATACATGATGATTCAGTTGTTCTATTTACTATTCTTTGATCATGTATCTTGCTGTAATTGTATAAAGCATGTGAATCTTATCGTATACTCGTTGTTTGTGGTATTCCTTGATGTACTTCATCTTTTATGATATTGCACATCTGTTCATGATATGATAAAGAGTGATGTAGTGTGATTGTGATGGAAGGGGTATTCCTTTGGGATATCTTAGCTTGGGATATCAGAAGGCTGTGGAATGGGACACATGCCTGCTGATGTCTCCAGCACTATCATGATTACTTGATGACATACTTAGGAGAGTCTAGAATTGCATGGCTAGGTACCCCACATGCTATTACCCTTTCGGCAGGGGAATTGAAGCCGGGTGACCCGTGACAATGGTGACGTGACTATGTTTCATCCTATAGCGGTAACCAGTCCGTGCGGAGACTCAGTGGTCCACTATTGGTCATGTAATGGTAGGGTTGCATATGTTAGGGTTGGGCTCATGGACGTCCAAGGAGCGGACCGGGTGTCACGAGGAGTCATGAGAGCATCTGCCCCAATAATATGTGGATGACCATAGGGTTAAGGAGTGGAGTCCAACAGCGGTAGCCAATCCGTGAGGGTTCTCACTCCTAGGTTGCGAAGGATACTGAACCGAGTTGGTTGGTGCCATAGGGGAAGTATCTGGACTCCATATAGTATGTTACCATTATGACCTTGCATTGGATTAGAAACCCCGACATGCGCCAAGACTCATTGCCAATGGTTGTGGTGAGAGAGTGTTGACTCAACCCCCCAACCAAGGTTTGAGAGCCAGTGTGGACTTACCCCTTTGCCCAAGATCCCTGACGGAGGTAACCAGTCCTTGCCGGATCGAGTGATGAGACTTACCCAAAGGAGGGCTAGTGTATATCTTAAAGCATGTCACCATTAGAGACTTGCATAGTTAGATCTTAGTAGCATTCATATTTCGCATACCATCCATATCATTTCATCTGTGCATTCGTGGATTGTATTGACATATATATGAGAATTGCTTGTTCCTCATCGAGTTCGTTGGAACTCATTCCTTTCATTGTATATATTATATGAATTGTACAGATGGTGGCACAATGTCTAAAGTTGGAGATGATTCATATGAAAGAGCCTTCTCGTATGAAGCCTCCTTCATATGAAGGGTGTGAGACAGACAGGTGATACATGGACTTGCAGAGCATGAAGCCTCCTGAAGATGCTTGTGAACTTTTAGCACCCATTGATGGGCGAAGAGGCAGATTGCCAGGATTTTGATGATCATATGAAGAAAAGATTGGAGGACATCTTTACTTGCTAAGTTAGAAAACTAGTTTTTAGTTTTAGAAAAGAAAACCAGAGAGAAGATTATTTAGTTATTTATTTTGCTTCCACTGAACTCGATATTACTTTTGATTCTTGATTTTCCCTCTTTCGTTCGTTCTTGGATATTTATTGGAGTATTTGGACTCCTGTAACCTTTTTATTAATTATTGCACTATTCTTGCTCTTGATTATCCGTATTTGTATTTATTATTGTTGATAGACTAAAACCATGGATCCTATGACGGTTCACATCCGCGGGTTGTCGGGCGGTTAACCGGGCCCGGCGGGTGAATGTGTGACAAGGGGTAATTACCCTAATGATGGCAAAGACTCCAATTGACGGCTGTGGCTAATCATTATCGAAGGGATAATCATCACATAACCTAAAGGGTTATCTCAGAGTCCTCTACTAGTCCAAACTAGTAGAAGTCTATTGCTCAATGGATCTAACCGTTAAGATCCAACGACCACCCGAAGAAGGCTCAAGTGCATCCAACGAAGGAGATTGAAGGTACACTCTATATAAACCTCACTACCATACGAGGTGAGGGGATCAAAAACACATACCTCGAGACTCGGATTCGGGACATGCAGATCGATAGACGTAAACTATCGGCTTGACGATCTAGATCACCTTTCCCAGCTTCTTTATTCCTTAGCTCTGCTTCTAGCAGAGCCGTTTGTGATTAAGTTCATCAACCGACTTAGCCTTCGGAGGTGGACTCCCGACCCCGCGGTCCGGTCACATCTGACGCTTTGTTTTTGCGGGTAATCACGAGGAGATCTAAGGGTCAGAGTAGATTTTGGACGCATCGACAATTTATTATTTGATACTTTAATTTGCCTATTTATTATTTTATTTTTGGATAAATTCAGTGTCACCCCTATTCTGACGCTATTAGCCCTGTTACCCTTTAGTATACACATCTTTAAGCTTAATTTACCGTATTACCCTCACATTATCCAAGTGAAGATTTTAAAAGGTATTATCTTTGGTCCAATTTTTTCTCATTCAGTTTTTATCCTAAACGAGCCCCAACGATTCTAATGTGTTGTTCCTTCATTACCATGCAAGGCATCACCTCCTTTAAATTTACCTCCGTTAACGGATTTCGGTCCCCATTCGAACCATCAGCCCCTGCAGAAGACATCACATACAATTTTTCTAGACTTTTTCCAAAAACACATTTCAATTGAGATCAGGGAAGAATTAGATGGCCGTGGATTTAGAAGTTGTAATGAAGATGCCTATCAACTGAGGTCCAAATGAATATTATAACATATGGTACAACAAGAGTCGCAATCAGAATTGTTGCAGAGTGAATGTAAAATCAGATGCTGCAAACCTAGACTTTCCATTACAGTATACAAGCAACTTCCAAAAAGCGCATAAGTAGATAAGTATAGCCCCAAGGATTTATAGGCTTAGGGCTTTGACAATTGTTATGCCAAAGAATTTCATAGACCTCTGAATTGGTTCGAACCCCTCCAAACCATAGGTAATCTGCTTTGGTTTGCCCAAGTGACTAGAAGAACGACTTTCTTATAATCTACTTTCATACAACCCTTTATTTGTTAAGGGAGTCATATTGAGAACAAGTGTTTGATAGACACTTTCGGCAAAGACATATTGGGGTGTACGGTGCAATACCTACTAAAGGGGACACGCGTATCAGGGGCATTAATGAAGCTAAGACGGGAAGACAACTATTAGGTTCGAACAATGTGTGGACCTTCAGGCTTCAGCTGACGAGTTTTCCTCTTTACCTTTTCCTGACCATGACTGGTAAAGTTCAAGGTTAGACTTTTGAGTACTCCGTCTCTCTATCTTGTCTCTCTGGCCTCTCTGTGATCTGTTGCACCAGCATATTTGTGTGAATATGAATTAGTAGCTTCCAACCTCAAG